>NC_068987.1:109178716-109183108 GCF_001194135.2 Octopus bimaculoides
TATATTATATAAGAAGAAAGAAGATCTAAGCTCGACGAATTAATGGTTTAGAACTTTAGGTTTCAAACTTCTTTTGTTTCGCACCTCCTTTTAACAATTTGTAAAAACTAACGCCTTCTAATATACTTGGAAGTCGTTAAGGACTGGACGATTCCAGAAATACAAAAGAAATAGTATGCATAAGGAAGATCAGCTTTGTCAAAATTTTAGCACGTGCCGGTAATAAAAAAAATTTAGCAACTTTAATACACATTTATTTTTAAGCAATGAGCATGAACAAAACTGATTACTGCAAAACAAAAATGAAAATATCATTAAATTTATATAATTTAATGGCTGCCATGAACCTGATGGTAATTTTCTAATTATTACTTCCGCCTGAGCGAAGGTGGAGGTGTTGTTTTCAGTCGTGTTTGTTTATTAGTTTGTCCGTGGAAAGATATCTCAAGAACCGCTGGATGGATTCGGATGAAACTTTCAGGGACGTTAGGCCTCGTCACTGGCACGAACGGATTAGATTTTAGGATCGATCTGGTACCGGACAAGGATTCTGGATTATTCTTCCTGCTTTTTTACTTAATTTTTGAGAGCGGTCGGATTCATTTTTAGTATTCTTGTTTGTGAAAGCATTCGAGTTTATTTTAGATATTCTCATCTTAAAAATCATCTCTGGGTAATCGTCGAGAAGATGTTGGTGTTGCCTTGTCGGAGGTTTGCGCTCTCTGAGTGCTCTTGTTCAATATTAGGTTTTGTTTTTTGACAAATGAAATGTCAAGTCTTCACTTTCATATATTTAAAAATCTATTTCACTGTTTAGTGCACAATTATAATACAGCAGTGAATCCTGGACCAAATACGAAGAAGGAAAGGCAATGAGCTGCAATTTTATCTCTTGATAAAGCTTGTTTCTTTTTTATCTTTGGTTAGAATACCTCATAACCGATGCTGTTGAAACAGTACTTGATCTTAAAAATTCTGCCGTACATCTATTAATCTTTCTGGTAGATTTAGATGAGCAAAACGTGTATTGAAAAGAAACAAATTTTTTCAGACAACCAAGGTCTTTAAATCTGATCTTCATATCATCTTTCTGAGCTGAAGACGATAGCAATAACATCCCAGATTTATATCTAATATCAAATCACCATCGGTATTTTATTTCATTATTTGTGTAATCAGAAACTCTTAGCGATCACATCCTGGAATGTTATTGTTTGTAAAATGTAATTTTGTAGATGAAAGGTCTAATGCTATTTACTTTAATAAGGCACCACTTATATCCCTGTAAGCTGATGTTCATCTCATTTAATTTATTGAAGACGTTTGAAAGATAAACAGTATCAACCCTTTTAGTTTTCAAACTAATTATACATTTTGTCATGACGCGAATTAAAATATTTTAAAATGGTACCAGAAACATCAAAAGACTGTCGTAGCATGTATTCTTAATATTCTTATCAATGGATGAAATTTAAACCTATAAACTATTTTAATAACCTTTATACTGTTTACCATTCAGTTGCAGTGGTTCCGCGTCAGTGACTAGGTCGCAATTGTTGCGACAAAAATCTCGACACCAAATAATAATGGTTTAAATGAAGTTAAGAAATTTTGTGTATTTCTGAGTGGCTAATGTGTGTCTCCCACGCTGTAATTGTTTTAGTTTCAACAGACGTACACAGATCAAATTAATTGCCAGGCAAGTATATCTCCGAAATACCATTGAGATGTTTTGCAGCCAAGCGTTGCCGATGAATAACGCAGTGAACCAGAAAAATATTTGAA
The DNA here is from genome assembly GCF_001194135.2 of Octopus bimaculoides. Lineage (NCBI taxonomy): Eukaryota > Metazoa > Mollusca > Cephalopoda > Octopoda > Octopodidae > Octopus > Octopus bimaculoides. The sequence continues at coordinate 109,180,502 of NC_068987.1, forward strand.
TCTGCTTGTTTTAAATGTGCTGTAAATCCAGGATTGCGAACTTTTAAACACTCGCTCCACCCGTAACACATGTAATATTAATAAAAATCGTTCAAATACTCTATGAATTATAAAACGTTTTATATCAGTTTTCAGTTGTTCACCAAATAGGTATTCTTTTATAGCTTCTTGATTCGCATGTGAAAAATAGCAGATTAATAACAATGTTTTGGGTGTCACATAAAGTTGTCTCATCGAGTTGTAAAGAAAATTCTGGAGATTTTTACATTACATAAAATTTAATTTTTCAAGGTCATATGCAATTTGGTCGATATTTTGTTGATACTGAGAGAAATTAGTGATGTTATATTATTTTTAACAGAGACGAGCACAGCATTTATAACTTCATTCACTGACAAAATTGGAAGAGGTTTCACTAGTCGTGTGAGATTTCCTACATTTGGGGATCAATTCTGAAATATTGTAAAAGGCAATTAATCCTTTCCCTAGTCGGCTACTTTGTTTTACAACCAACTCATTAACTGCAGATCGATTTTTTTTTATATATCCTTTTCTGTTTCTTTTAATCCTGAATGTATCCAACTTGCAGTTTTTTTTTTTTTTGCTTTATCTCCATGTATTGCTTTTGAATAATCAATCATTCTTGAAGGTCTCATTCCTTCGTTTGAGAAAGTTTTTTTCACATAATAAACACATTGACAACAATTTAGTATTAATGGATGGAATAACTTCGTTTTTGCAAATATTTGCACGAGTATTTGACTGTTGGTGACACTTTCTTTACTCGCTTTCTTTCACGACGCTAACCACAAACATCGGTGATGTTTACTTTTATCATGTTGAAGAATTATAGCAAAAAAAATTAACTTAAGAAATAGCTTCAATCGAATACTATATGCAAAATATTGAGAAATGTTTCCTTTATGCGGATTTAAATGTAAATAATTGATTACACGATATAATTAAGTTTATTATTGAGCAAAACATTCAAAATATATACGCTGAAAGTGTATTTATTTGAGAATTAACAAAAAATATTTGGAAATGAACAAAGGTTCATTATAATTTCATTAGTCAATATTTTCATATTTTTTTCTTTCAATACTTACAGACACTATATTATGCAGAATATCCTTCACTGATATGGTTTACAAAAAATAAAATAAGATTAAACGATTAAAGTTTTATAATGATGTTACTGCTGAAAAAATCAAACCAATACCTATACATGCATTCATCTGATTGGTGCCATTTCGTTTCACCGTTTCACCTTCTCTGCTATTTATTGTTTTTAATAGAAATTCACTGAAATAATTACGATTGATATCATTCATTATCAACGTGAATTTTGAAAGCATAATAATAAATAATAATAATAATAATAAAACATTAATGAGTTTACGTTTATCGGACAACATTCAAGAACGAAAGTATTCAATAACAGAAACATTAAACCAACGGAAGTGTTCAATAATAAAAGCATTAAGCCAGCGGAAGTAGTCAATGAAAAAGACTTTCATTTTCCACATGTCGATTCGTGAGGTCGCCATTTATGATATTAACTTTACAATGACGTTTGTACTCGATACCATAAAATAAATAGTCAATCACTATTCAATCATTTTAAACTTCTTGAAAAAGATTATTTACTTTTATCCTGCCACAGATTTAAACAATTTATTACCCAGTAATTTGGTTTATGATGGTATTAATTTTAAGCATGTGAGTCAAAACCAGAATAAAAATAAAAGCTGCTGATCAATAAAATTTTAATCTTCAATACTATTTAATCAGTTTTAATTAATTCTTCCTCTGAAAAATTGATAAATAACAGCGCTCATTATGGCAATCTTTGATAATAGCGTGCCACTTTCTTTTTTCTCATACTATAACTTGCATCATTTCGCTCGTCGACCAAAAAAGATTTTTAATATTCTTTTCTTTTTTTTATGCCGTGCTGCAGTTATCTGATATCATGGTGGATATTTTGGGGCGTAGTTTAGAATTTGTATTATTGTTTCCGTTGTTGTGGCTTAAGTGAAAGAATATGATTCCAGTCGATTATTTTTTTCTTGCTCACTATGTTGCTAATTTTTTGTCGTGTTCATGGCAATAACAGCTACAACAACATTAAAAAATTCCACGCAATCTGATGAAATCACACCCTCCGAGAACTGTGAAGTCGATACCGCAAACGTATATATATATTCCTTTTATTTTTAATCATTTAATTACTCCTGTCATTGGACTGTGGCAATGCTGAGGCACTACGAAGTCGAACAAATCGGTCCCAATGAATATCTATTAGTCTGGCATTTATTGTATCGCCTATTTTGGCGAATCGCTAAGTTATGAGGATGTAAACAAACTAACATCGGTTGTCAAACAGTTAGGGCACAGACACAACACAAAGACACGCGCACACACATACATTCATATATATATATATATATGTATGTGTGTGTGTGTGTGTGTGTGTGTATATATATATATATATATATATATATATATATATATATATACACCACAAGCTTCCAAACAGTTCTGCCCCCCTCTCTATCTGTCTCACTCTCTCTCTATATATATGTATATATATATATGTGTGTG
>NC_068987.1:109183312-109184121 GCF_001194135.2 Octopus bimaculoides
TATATATATATATATATATATATCACGTGCTTCCACAGTTCGAGTGCAGTTCAGAATTTCTGTACTGTTGCAAATTTGGACCAAGTTTCAGGTAATTTTGATTGAAGTACAACTTAAATTCAACTGTTTTGCTAATTCTTGTGCAGTTTGTTTCGGATTTTCCTCAACTACGATTCTCAGAAACTCAATATTAATAGAACAGGGTCGTTCAGATCGAGTGAAATCTGTGAGATAAAATTTTCAAACAAAAACTGGCCAAATCATCTTTGGCATGTCCAGACACTTCAAGCTTCATTTCTATAAACACAACGAATATTCTTTGCTGCTTTTATTGCTGAAGAGGTACTTTTGAATTCATACACATTGCAGCATCTAATATTGGCCTGATCTAAACTCATTTTAGAAAAGTAAGATCGATACGAATTTAACAAATATGGTATAAAGTAGTTGGCAGAGAAAGGGGGAAAAATCATAAGAATATCAAAATTAAAGGGTTTTCTTCGGCTTAAATTTTGAAAAGTACACTCAGAGTGATCATAAATACATACATATATCTATATATGTATGTGTATGTATGTATGTATGTATGTATGTATGTATGTATGTATGCATGTATGTATGCGTGTATGTATATATGTATGTATGTATGTATGTATGTATGTATCTATCTATCTATCTATCTATAGATAGATAGATACTTTATTGTAATTAAATATTCTAAATGACTTGAGATACCCTTCCTGCCTCGTTTTTTTTGTCCTTTTTCCACTTATATATATATATATATATATGTTTGATATATATATATA
>NC_068987.1:109185659-109189134 GCF_001194135.2 Octopus bimaculoides
TATATATATATATATGTATGTATACATATCATAGATCAAAGCACTTGTGTCATTAACACTGATAAAACGAAAAGTACGCTTAGACAGACTACGAATCAGAACGTTGATGTACGAAACTCGATGTGCTAAAGCAGACAGATCGGCGCTCCACTATCTCTGTTGTAGCCCACTTTGTGTGTAGTAACGTGTTCACTACACACCATTATAAAATCTCCGAATGCGCTTGAAGACAAAATCAAAGTTCAGTGTGTGAAAATATATTTGATATTTTTAACACGTTACAAATGTTTAAAATGTATTTAGTCTCGTTGAGAAAATATGTCTTCCTTTTTAAGCGGAAGTGTAAGCATCACGTGACTAGCTACAGGCTGTGTAAAGCTACTGCTGATGAATAAAGTGCGTTGTACAGCCGCAGGTCTTGATCTGACACATTTTAACAGAATTATAATTACAATTCATGAACGTAAGATAATGACTTTCTCATAATGAAGTCTGAAGTTTCTAAAAGACTTTTTCAAATAACATTCATGGTTTCATTTTTATTTGATTGTTTTTGTTGTTGATGTTTTTGCTGTTGGTGATGATGATGACGAAGATAATGAGGATAACGAGGAGGAAGGGGGGGAAGAAAGAAGATGGAAGGAGAAGCAAGAAAAGAACGATGATGATGGTGATGATAACGATGATGTGTAGGAGGAAGAGAAGGTCGTAGGGGAGGTGGAAGGAAGGTAGTGGAGTAGAGGATACAAGAAGAAGAATGGATTAGGAGGAATAGGAAGAGAGGGAGGAAGGAAGAGAAGGTATAGGAAGAATAGGAAGAGGAGGATAGAAGAGGACGGGGGTATAGGAACAGAAGGGTATAAGGAAAAGTAGGAGGGGTGGAGGAAGACAAAGAGGGGAAGAGAAGAAGGAGAAGAAGAAGAGGAGAAGGAGGAGAAGGGAAAGGAAGAAATGGAGACGACGAAGGGTCAGAAAATGAGGAAGATGGGAGAGGAACGGAGAGAAGAGGAACAGAGGGAAGATGAGGGTGAGGAGGAGGAGGACGACGATGACGAGGGGGACGAGGATTAATTCCAGGTCAGTCTCGATTGCACATCTCTGTGCTCAGAACATTCCAACAGTGACCACTACACCATCTTTTATATTCAGACCTGTGAAGGACTTTACTCTCTGTCATGTCCTTCCTTTTTTTTTTACGATGCGAAGGTGTGATGTGGTTGCTATTTCTCAACCACAGAGCCATTCTTCTAGGCTCGTCTCGTTACTTGTTAGTTTTGATCGGCGAGCATTTTAACTATTACTGAATTCAAGTGATAGGCGTAATGGCGTTGAAGAAAATTTCAACTAATCGAATCGGCGATGAGAGTTCAATTCTCGGTAGTTATTAGAAAATTCACATGCTATGTGGCTAAAAAGATCGCTTTGCAACCACGTGGGTTTGGGTTCAGTCCCACTGCGTGGTATCTTGGGTAAGTGTCTTGTACTATTACCCCGAGCCGAATAATGCGTTGTCAGTGAAATTTCTGGACAGAAACTGTGGTAGCCCGTGGTTTACTTGCATTCCTAAAACTTAGCGGTTTAGCAAATGCGACTGACGAAATAAGTACCTGACCTTAAAAAAACCTGAGCACTGCAATCGATTCGTTCGAATAAACCCGTCAAGGCTATGTCCGGGTTTGACCACAGTCCAATGACTGAAGCACGAAAAAGAAAAAGCGTAAAAGACAAAAGGTCTTTTCTCTTCTCTTGAATAGCCGTGTTGAGTCGTTGGACATAGAGTTCCACGTTGACCGTTTGGTTCCGGTCAAGCAATTCGTAATGGATGATCCCTGCCTAGTCCCACCATACGCACAACATCGTTTTACGCAGATGAAGATCTTATTTCACATGCGGTATCGCTTGTTTACCGGGACTAAGCCATTCCTTACGATGCTTCATATTGATGTACAGGCACCATTTTTCGTCACCAGTAACGATTCGGTAAAGAAATCGTTGCTTGTGTCCACGAGTTGATCGGTGATGAGCAAGCAAACTAGCGGAGATTGTGGCTTGTTGATTTTTGTTGTTGTCACTTAAAAGCATGCGGAACCCGTGCTCCATACTTCTGAACCTTTCCCACTGAGTGAAGATGCTTCTTGGTATCAGTGTGGAAGCATTCCATTTTCTCTGCCGGTTCCCTTGTCGTTTGACGAGAATTTTCGTGCAAAAGTCGGTTTAATCGCTCTTCATCGAACTCAACTGGACGGCCAGAACGAGGTGCGTCTTTGAGGTCAAAATTTCTATTTTTGAACTTGGCATACCAATCACGAGCGGTTCTTTCATCTATGGCACCCTCTCCAAAAACTCAGCGCAAATGTCACGAGCAGCTTTTGCGGCCTTAGAACCTTGATTAAAAGCAAAAAGAAGGAGTTGTCGAAAATGCTCGTTTTTCTTAACTTGACATTCCATTTTAATGATTTGAAAATAAACAAAAATTAACTAGAATACAAAAATAGATTCCGAAATGATTCAAAAATAGAATTCTCAAAAAAAAAAAATAGATTCCAAAATTTAAAAACGCAATAAATTCCAAAATTTAAAAAAACCGCGGGAAATTAGTTGCCAACCCAATACAAAATAGACATACATATATTTATAATATGTGTGTTTGTTGTATGAAAACGCGTTTGTATTGGTGTCCTTATGGATTCATTAATCAAGGCACTTGTGTCATTGACACTGATAAGACGAAAAGTACGCTCAGACTAGGAATCTTAGATAAATACGAACTCAAAGTGTAGCTAAAAGTGTAACTAAAAGTGTAGAGAAAAAAAGTTATATTCAGGTTACACTACAGCGCACCTAGTCTCGTGGCACATCAGTGTGCCGCCTCATACTGATTGCAGAGCGCTGATCTAAATGAGCGTTGAAACTTTTAGAAATAACAACTAAATCTATCCCAAATCATAGCCATATAAAAAGGACATCTTCGACAATATATCAATTTTACTATAGGCACAATTTTAGGGGAGTGGACTAGTCGATTACATCGACCCCAGTTTTTCAGTGGTACTTAATTTATCGACCCCGAAAGGATGAAAGGTAAAGTCGACCACGGCGGAATTTGAACTCTGAATGTTGCAACTGACGAAATACCTCTAAGCATTTCGCCCAGCGCGCTAACGATTCTGGTAAATATACGAAAAGACCTGCTCCATCAGGTTGGCCTAGGGTTAAATAACGACAACAATGTTGGATAAAAAAAAAAGCAGTTGTTTACGTTTTTGTTTTTTGCTTTTTGTGGGGTGGAGTTTTAGTTTTAATGAAAAGCTCAGTTGAAGAATTGTATTTTCAGATTTTATCATTAACCAGGAATTTTTTTGTAGAAGTGAATTGTGAGATGCAGTTAACTGGTAATCTGACAACTTAGTGACAGGAAGATATGGAGGCCTAACAGTGCTTTCTTTATTAATATATATATATATATATATATATA
>NC_068987.1:109189600-109190343 GCF_001194135.2 Octopus bimaculoides
CTTTGTGCTTGTACTTGTCCCCACCACGATCTGAGAAGCGATGTTGGTTAGTTTAAGTCGCCGTAAGTAGCAGTTCGGTCTAAGAGACCGATAAAACAAGTACCAGACTTCGAAATGTAGGAACTGGGGTCGATTTGTTCGACTGAACCTTTCAAAGGAATGCTCAGGCTCCAGCATGGCCGCAATCCAATGACTAAAACAATTAACAGATAAAAGATAAAAGATATATATATATATATATAAATTTATATATATATATATAAATTTATATAAATAATGATGAGATCGTTATTTAAAATGCTGATCTAATCAAGTGACCAGCATGGAAATAAAAACCTTATAGGTAATAATTATTATTAAAATTATAATTAAGGCTATCTAAAAGATACCACCATGCTAGAGATAGCAGTCAAACTTGACTCTAAAACCACATCAAGTATACAGCATCAGGAGAAATGACAAAGTGCTTTATTTGTCTCTGTCTTTTCTCCTGATGCTGTATGAATACTTGATGTGGGTTTAGAGTCAAGTTTTGACTGCTATCTCTAGCATGGTGGTATCTTTGGGAGACGGAAACTGAAAGAAGACCGTCGAATATATGTATATGCATGTATATGTGTGTGTGTCTTTGTGTGTATGTGTTTGTCCCCCCCCCCCCAACATCGTTTGACAACCGATGGTGGTGTGTTTACGTCCCTGTAACTTAGCGGTTCGGCAAAAAAACCCGATAATTTCAGTACTAG
>NC_068987.1:109190353-109194739 GCF_001194135.2 Octopus bimaculoides
ATATATATATGCTCTCTCTCTTTCACACACACACACCAAAACGCTTGTAGACAAACGGATAGATAGATAGATAGATAGATAGATATGATATGATATGGTATGATTTATCCTTTTTCATAAAATCCGCTATTTCGAAACGTAACTGTTATCCTCATCATCACGGACCCATTTCGTTCAAAATATCTTTTGTTATTCTCACTTTACGGGCATTTATCTTAGTCATTCTCGTTATTGATTAGCTGTAGGTTGGTACTAATACAGCAGACAAATTTAATCTTGAATAATAATGTCTTCATATAAAAAGGTAAGCTTTGATTTGAGCTGATATGGCTGTTATTTGAAACAGGAAGTGTGACTAAGAAAATTCATTTGATAGCTTGTTATAGTCATTGTATAAAAGTGAGCAAGAAGAGATTTGAAAATATAAAACTTGGTCTTTATTTTCTTAGATAAAGATGTATTTTATGCGCAAATAACAGGTCGGACAGAACGATTGACACCTCACACTTGGAAATAGAATACTTTCTTTCCATTGTGTGTTTTAGTAAAAGATAAAACAAAAGAAACGAAGAGCATGCAAAAAAAATAATAAAACGTGTGTGGTTATATATCGTTGGAAAGAAAGAAATATTCAGTATGGATTACACATAATAAACATCGGCAAGACGAAAGGTACCCTCACTCACCCTACCATACCTTCGAACGACACCATCGTAGATGCTGCAAGAAAAAAAAACAATAATGCCGTCACGTTCTCAGGTGTTACAGGAACAATAAAACCAATATCCACAGCTGAAAGAGAGGGAGAGGGAGAGAGAGAGAGAGAGAGAGAGAGAGAGAGGGAGAGAGAGAGAGAGAGAGAGAAGATGAAGAAGAAGAGGGAGACGGGAGAGAGAGAAAAAGGAGAGAGAGAGAGAGAGAGAGAGAGAGCGGATTTCACTTCAATATCGTTTCCTTATATATTAATGGCTAGGGATTTGTTCTGATATTCGGTATTGAAACGTGTATTGTCACATTTTTATATGTATATATTGGAAGGGGCTATAAGTACTGCACTGCCCTGAACAGATCTGCACCACCTCCACCCCTTACTCAGCTGGTTCAACTCATGACAGTAACAAAAAAATAAAGAGAGACATATTGCGTGTACATCGGTGAAGATAATATGGATTGCTTGTCACTTTAGAAGATGAATGACGCAGATGTTCAACCTAAAGAACTATCTACTCGTTGTATTCCAGTACAAAATGGCTGAAGTTCCCAAGTACACGTCCATCTTTAAAGTAATTCTCATATAGAATGAACACGATAAGACATCTGGGATAAAACTGGCCCCTTGAACTGCAGTCTATTAAAGGGCCTGGATAAGCATTCGACGAATACACTTGGGCAAAGAATTGTTCGTCCGAACACATGACTGGCTGCTAGTACACGTAATTGAAAAGAGCCGAAAAGGCGAAAATGGTTCTGGCGTTCTCGCTTGGAATATTTGTCGTCTGCTTCCGATATATCTTGAGATTTTAATACAGAACGTGCTTAATAAATTTTACGTCACGTTTATATCAAGACGAATATTGCAGTGACGAGCCTATCAACAGTGTATATACATTAAGTATGATACACAGTTAGCCATTTTGATTTAACAGTGCCTCGACTGCGTATGTCGGGTGCCCCGCAACCGCTTGGCAACCGGTGTTGGTGTGTTTACGTCCCCGTAATTTAGCGGTCTCACAAAAGAGAGCGGTAGAATAGATACCAGGCTTAAATTTAGAGAAAAAGTACTGGGTTCGATTCATTGGACCAAAATTCTTCAAGGCGGCACACCAGCATGGCCACAGACTAATGATTGAAACAAGTAAAGGAATAAAAAGACACACACACACACACACACATACACACAAGCGCGCGCGCACGCACACACACACACACACACACATATTTAAACAACTCCGTCGGTCACTAGTGACCATGGGTGCACCTAAGAGGTTCTCCTCCGGGGTACAAGTCTGAGCGGAAAGTCGCCTCACCGGCGAACGCACAACCTAGGGTTCTTTTTATGGAAGTCCAGCAATCGCCCATGCATACCGGGCTCTCCTCTCCACGCCACCGATGTTATCCAAGGGAAAGGCAAGGGGGGGGCGCAAAGGGGCCGATACAGCTTGGCACCAATGACGTCGCAGCTCATTTCTACAGCTGAGTGAACTGGAGCAATGTGAAATAAAGTGTCTTGTTCAAGAACATAGCACGCAGTCCGGTCTGGGAATCGAACTCACAACCTCACATTCTAACCACTGAGCCATGCAATATATATATTTTGTGTGTGATTATTTTTTTAATCCCAAATGTCAAATACATGAATGTGTGTGTGTGTGTGTGTGTGTGTTACCATTTATCTGCACATGTATGTGTTGGCCTGTGCAATGTTTTCAATGTTACCCATACACGCAGGTTTTTCCTCTCCACACCACCAGTGTATTCCAGGGTTTTGTAGCCTACACTGTGGTCGCAGTCATTGCTGTCAGAAGCAGATCATGTGAAACGTTTCATCTAACATTTCATCCCGTCTGCCAATCCGCTCTCTTGGACTTGTACCATTTTATTGATTCTGAATAAGTATAAGGCAAAGTTGACTTCGGTGGCATTTGAACTCGGAGAGCAAGAGTCGGAAATAAATACCCTGAGATATTCTATCAAGCGTTATAACAGCAATGCCTATTCGCCATCGTGATCAAACAATCCACGTGATATTGTATCTAGTCGTTTGAATTGGAAATAGAGCCTCTTTATCTATAACATTAAGCGGTTCGGTATTTCACAAACTTATGTATCATTGAAATAATTCTCATGTAGAATAAGCAGTGTCTGGAATAAATGTGACTCTTTAAATTAGAAGTACACTATATCACATCTGACGGCCTTCAACACATTTTCCGTCGAACCAAATTCACTAACAATGATTTAGTGAGCTTGAGGCTTTGACAGAAGACAGTCGTCGTAATTGTTGAAGTTATGAAACAGTAAATAAAGCGATGAATTCAATAGTGCATATGTTTTATAAAGAAATCGGTAAGCCTCTACTAAAATGCAGCCATGACGTAAAACGTACATTTCCGTCAATGCATGGAGAGCGTGATATCGCAGGATAGATTTGTTTGATGGTTGCCGATGATCCACTTGCCTCAAGTTTTTCAAAAAGCCCTTAGGGCTTCCACACAGTTTCCGTCTATCAAATGAATCCAAATGGCACTGGTCGGTTCGGAGTTTTAGAGGAAGATACTTGCCCAATGTGCTACGAAGTGGGACCGAATCTGAGATCATGCGGTCTCAAAACGAGCTTTTTTAACCACACAGCCACGCATGCAACTATATTAAGAACAAGATAAAGAAAACAATGCATGCTAATTCAGTGATGGTGTTGTTCTCCTGTTGATTTATTTAGTTCATTATTGCTAGTAGTCTGGCGTTAGACAAACACAGATCAGACAGATTGTGGAATAGAGAAGAACAACAGTGCAATAAAATGGTAAAAAGAAAAGCCGATGGACATATAAGCTGGGGTAAAAATACAATAGAAGGAGGAGAACAGAGAATGAATGGGTGATTGAAAACAACCGAGATTTTACGATATCTTACAAAATTGTTCTCCTAATCAACTGTTTTGGTTTGGTAATTTCTTACGTTTTTGTCGTTGTTTTTCCTTCTTTCTTTCTTTTTTTCCCCTCTTTTCTTGTTTTGTTACCGAAAAACAATAATAATAATTAGTACGAAGAACAAAAGTATAAATAATAGTAGAAACAAGAGGCGAAGAAGCCAAAACTATGAACAATATGAAATACACCCATGCAATGTTCCATAACTCATTCTGAAGAGATGCAAAATATGATAATATAAATAAGGCATGTGTTATGTTAACATGTTGTTTCTGTTGTTGAGCCTGACGATGCGGTTGTTGTCAATGCTGACGCTGGTATGGCGGTGGCGGTGGCGGCGGTGGTGGTGGTGGTGCTGATTGTTGGTTGCGGGGTAAGCTTGCCTGGCGGGCGTATGGCGATAGCTGCGGTGTTAGTAATGGTGTTATAGTAGTTGTTAGTATCGCCTGAGGTGGGGGTGGAGGTGGGGGGTATATGCGTGGAGATCGTAGCGTTGGTAGTATTGCTAGTGGCGGTTGTGGCGGTGGTGTTGGTGGTGTCAGTAGTGGCGGCGGTGGTAGTGGTGGTGATAGTAGTAGGTGTGCTTGTTGCGGAGGTGTTGTTAATGATGTTATAGATTTTATTAGTGTTCTAAAAGCGATAGTGGTGGTGGTGGTGGTGGTATTAGTGTTGTAGTTGTTGCTGTCAGTGTTTAAGCTTAAACCATCTGTGATTAAGTAGAATTATGAACAAAGGC
>NC_068987.1:109194789-109195287 GCF_001194135.2 Octopus bimaculoides
TGGTGGTGGTGGTGATGGTAGTGGGGGTGGGGGTGATAGTGGTGCTGGTGGGATTAGTGGTGGTGCTTATGATGGCGTAGGTGATAGTATTTATAGAAGTTATGCTGCTGGTGATGGTGATAGCTTTTGGTGGTGGTGGTGGTGGTATTAGTGTTGTAGTTGTTGCTGTCAGTGTTTAAGCTTAAACCATCTGTGATTAAGTAGAATTATGAACAAAGGCATTCCAACCATGACCATCACATCATTTTCCTATATACATAGCATCAAGACCTTTTTTCTAACATCTTACGGTGGTATTCTGTGGGGGATTTTGCTGCTGTTTTTAGCAAGCGAAATGACCACGTAGAGGCACCCTCGTAAGTTCTCGCTGTAGTTAGAATTGATAGTAGTAATAGTAGTAGTAGTAGTAGTAGTAGTAGTAGTAGTAGTAGTAGTAGTAGTAGTGGTAGTTGCAGCAGCAGCAGCAGCAGCAGCAGTGCTGGTGGTTATTGAAGTGAT
>NC_068987.1:109195393-109197557 GCF_001194135.2 Octopus bimaculoides
GGTGGTGGTGGTGGTGGTGGTGGTGGCCGTCGTCGTCGTCGTGCTAGTGGTTGTTTGGTATTGATATAGATCTAATCACCTGCTTGGCTCCAGTGACGTCGCAAATTCATTTCTACAGCCGAGTGAACAGGAGCAACGTGAAATAACGTTTCTTGCTCAAGAATACAACTCACAGTCCGGTCTGGGAATCGAACTCACTGCCTCATGATTGTGAGCCCGACGCTCTAACCACTGAGCCATGCGCCGCCACTCACTACCTTCTTTAAAAAAAGTTGCCTTGCCTTTCCTTTGGATAACATCGGTGGTGTGGAGGGGGAGGCTGGTATGCGTGGGCGACTGCTGGTCTTCCATAAACTACCTTGCCCAGACGTGTGCCTGAGAAGGTAACTTTCTAGGTGTAAACCCATGGTCATTCATGACAGAAAGGGGTTTTTAACTTTTACACACCACTAAGTCAGCCGGGATTGGGAGGCGAAGTTGCTGTGTTGTTTCGGATCTCGCGATACGAAACACCTAACTGTACACAGAATATATATGTTGTTTGTACTGCACGTGACCAGCAAGGAAGGCCATACCTTCTGACTTGTAGCAGTCTGTGACTTGTCTATCGGTCGAGCAATTTTTTAAAGGCATTTTTAGTATTTACTGGGAACATCCTGCTCCTTAATACTAGTAGGAGATTGGAGCGGTGTCCTGGATGCTTGCTTGAATTATGCAGGGCTCACCGATAGAAGATGATGTGTAAAAGCTTAACGAAACTGCTCAAATGTTTCCAACTGTCTGGCAGGTACCGGCTGGATTTCCTGAATGTGCCACTGTAGACATGGACAACATTGCGTTATCCAGAGCGATTCAAGGTAGAATATTCTATAAGCTTGTTGATACGGTGAGCGTATAAGACCCTCAGGCTAGACGGACCTCAACTTTGTAATCTGTACGTTTGACCTAGATAGGTTTCATGCACAGAGACCCGGTTAGAGAAGCTGAACGCATCGCTCCCGGTGCACCATGCTTGCAGAGACCGGATTAGCATATTTGTTAAACGGGAATTAACAGGGACAATCGTCAACAACAAATGGCGGTTCGCGCTGAAAATGCAATTGAAGCTGAATCGTAAAGAAGTAGCAATACAGATTGTTACTCTGGAGGACACTAGGAAACTTAGAAGAGAGAAGAGACACTCAGGATAAGTAACACAACTGACGTGCTTGCGGTGACACCGGACCGTTACCAATTCTTCAAGGCAGGATGAAAGTTGCGGTGTCAGAGGTAACCAGCGTGCTCCAATCCCGTATCATACAGTATATCTGCATTGGGGGCTTGTAATCTTGTGTCGAACCACTGTTGACACATGTAGGACGAAGCTGGCTATCAGCCAGGTCTATTGCCAGGATCAACATGCCATCTTCCTCTGACAGGAGTCGATAAAATATAGTACCAGCCAAGCAGCAAGGGCTGGAGTTGATATAACTGACGAAACTCCTTCCTTCAGAACTATAGGCTTTGTGCATAAATCAGAAGTTATTATTGGTGAGCTCGCAGAATCGTAAGAGCAGTTATTTTATCATCATCATCATCATCATCATCATCATCATTATTATTATTATTATTATCATTATTATTATTATTATTATTATTATTATTGTTGTTGTTGTTGTTTCTTTTCATTATAACTTTATTTCAGCTACTTTAGAACCAGGCATCATCCGGAGGCCTAGAGTAGCAAGGGCAATTTTGTTTTGCTATGTATGCTAAAATTATCACTACATTTATTATTGATTGAGAGAGCAGTGCATGCCATCAAAGTGACACTGGGGTAAAATATACGAAGCCCAATATACCCACCATGACTACCCGTCTGATAAGGGTACACCGGGCACATGCATCACAACCATATGTGCGCGACATGGTGATCTCATATCAAAATAAACAGCGCATGACCTCGCAGGTGGGGCCCAGTTAGAATTTTCTTCAGGTCGAGTAGCCCAACCCGCTCAAAAGGTCCCTGAATAAAGGTTGTTTGAGGATGTCGAACAAAACACCCATGTTTACAAAGGTGAATTATTCAAACCCCAAAGAATTCTTCTTAACACTTGGCTATGATGCTCCCCCACTACTTCTGCTCATGATCAGAGATGCACATATCGTCAGCCACCAAGGGACA
>NC_068987.1:109197567-109200067 GCF_001194135.2 Octopus bimaculoides
AGCCACTGTCTGGTACTGCATCCGGGCACTAATTATTATTACCATCATCATCATCATCATTATTATTATTATTATTATTATTATTATTATTATTATTATTATTATTATTATTATTATTATTATTTCGTTTGTTGGGGAAGCTATTTCAGTCCTTATTAACTAACGCGTATCTTTCTGCTTTGTTTCAGATGGTGGACTGCGACCTGAAGGAGGTATGACTGATATTTCTAGCATATACAATGCACACTTAGTGAATCTTCATTCTCTTGTGACCACTACAGTTGTTGCTACACTTTCTTCTCGGTTTTGTTTTTTTGTTTTTTTGATTTGTTTTTGTTTTTTTTAGCTGCTGATAATGTCGCTGTCGTCACCGCTGCTGTAGTTGCTGTTGCTGCTGTTATTTGTTTTCATTTTCCGGCTTCATGATTTTCTTTTACTTTTCTCCAGAAATTTTCCAGAAAAAAAAAATTTCAATTCTTAAATATGAAATATGAAATATGAAATATGAAATATGAAATATGAAATATGACAATGCCACATTGTAAAATCATAGCATCGCCACCTTTCCTTCCTCTTCTTCTTCATCCACCTCCTCCTCCTGTACCTCCTGCACCTCCTCCATCTCCTCATCGTACGACTCAATCTTCCTCCATTTAAAATTATTTTTTTTTACGTTAACGCTATGCGAGTGTCCGGTATTTAGGGTCAAACCATCCGGATAAGAAGATAAGAAGCATTGACATCAATCATTAAAACATGCTGCATCTAAGGTGCAGCGGTGCAGTAGGACAATAGTGCAAGAAGGCGGAGATTCAGGAAGGGAATGTGAAGGATTGCAATAGGATGTGCGGGATGGGGGTGAGGTAGTGGGGAGAACTGGTTGAATGTGGGGAGATAATTGTAATTAGTATTCTAGGCACCGATAGACAACACATACATACATACATACAGACAGACAGACAGACTCACACACATACATGCATACACATGTACATAGATAGATACATACATAAGCACATCCATACATGCATACATACATAGTATTTATATACGTACACTCATACATACACACGTATATACGTACATACACACATACATACACGCGCACTCATGCGTTTACATGCAAAAATACATGCGTACATATCTACACGCATTCATAAATGTATATACAATTCATGCATATACACAGTGTATGTCGTGAGGGGGGGGCGCACGCGCCTCCTTCGGTGTATCTGTTTGTCTAACTATATATCGATCACTCTCCTTATTGGTTTTCTGAGAATGCGCTGCGCACTTCTGTTCACACATCAACACGTCGACACATACATACTTGCACACATACACGCACATTTATGCGTTGTGTATTTATCTATATGTAAATAGACAGACAGACAGACTTTTTTTATTAGCCACACAGGATCGAACACAGAGGGAACGAAATACAATGTAGAGCTTTTCTTTCTGAGAGAAAAAAGGAGAAAATAGAGAAAAAAAGGAGAAAACAAATTTCCGATCAAAAGGGATTGTGTAAAAAAAAAAAAAAAAGAGACGATCAAAAGGGATCGTGTATCACAGTGAAAGAGTAAAAATGTGAAAAAACACATTAGGCTTATCCGTGAAAAGAAAAGCCTACGAAAAGACCACGGTAACCTCGGGCAATGAAATACATTAGAGTTAAGTACTCTCCTTCTCTTTGGTTCGTAGGACTATGCTCAAGGTGGCTCTGTCATTCACACGTGCCAACCTTGCTACACCCATCTTTTCCTGACAAATTCACTAGACAAAATTTCCCTCTCTACTCTCACCTTGCTTTTCAAGTGATACTTGAAAAAGTTGATGAGTAATTAACCAGAGAGGAAAGCGTTTGTTTCTAGGCCTTTCAAACGCGTCCATCATACACAGTCTTTCGCTATAGCCCACTAGTATAATGAAAACAAGTCTTCCTTCCCGTTTAAAGGAAGGAGGCGGGGCAATATTAACGATAGACTCGGCTGATAAACCAACTCGTCCCATAGACGACAACAGTTGTTCGACCTAAGCCTACAGGTCAGAAATGGTCTGACACTGGACGAGTGCGTGCAGAATGGTTTCGTCGCTCTGACCGCATCTCGGGCATATCAGCCCGATGTTTCTAGAGCCATGCCTGTAGAGCTTATCTCGAACGATTAGTGCTTCTCGATAGCACTGCCAGGCCAGGGATCTCTGGAAGTTGCCCCGAAAGTTGTCTTGAACAGGCGGGTCAGGTATTCCTCGTCGACGCCCAGATCCTCCCCAAGATCGTCGTCATACCTTCACTCCACTAATCCTCTATAGAATGCTTTAGAGGTATTGCAGTCGTGCAAGTTCGATCTGGGACGGCAGAGTTGCTTCAGAGCAACGCAACATGCGCGGTGCCATTCGCCCTTCCTCGGCCTCTAGATAGATAGAGGAGAGAGGGGGGGACGGAGAGAAATTGACAGATACATAGATAGATAGTTAGATAGATAGATAGATAGATAGA
>NC_068987.1:109203291-109203630 GCF_001194135.2 Octopus bimaculoides
ATGTATGTATGTATGTATGTATGTATGTAGGCACACACAAACACACACATATATATGCATATATTGACACACCCATTTCACACACACACGCATGTACACACACACACACACACACAATTGTGGAAGAGCTTAGTTCTTTCTCTAAAGCACATACTAATACACTTCTATTTACATTTGTTTCACTTTACAGCAATGTATAGTATAAAGTGTCACGTATATGTGTATATGTGTATGGAGATGTATGTGTGTGTGTATATGTTTGAGTGTCTGTGTAACTGTGTGTGTGTGTGTGTGTACATATATATGTGAATGTAAGCATGTAAACATATATATATATAT
>NC_068987.1:109203877-109207186 GCF_001194135.2 Octopus bimaculoides
TATATATATATATATATATGTATATATATATATTAGCCATCGCATTCCTGTATTTAATTAAAAAACGAGACGTGGCTTGGAGGACTAGAATGGGGAATCTTTGTCAGAAATCTGGTACAATCAAATCCAGACATCTTTGAAACACCCCGAAAAATAAAAAAAAACCAATATCAAAGTAAAATGGAAAGAAGCGCTGTTTCAGAGTGTCACTTCTCACACTTTCGTTCGCTCCCATATATGAATAGTTGGGGTCGAAGTTTGGCAGAGTCCGAAAATCTACCAGCGTTGTTGTTGATGCCATTGTTGTGTAGCCCAAAGTCGGCACTCTTGAGCAAACCAATTTTTTAATCATTTTATTTTTTTCAGTGATTTTGACTGCGGCCATGCTGCAGCACCACCTTTAGTCGAACAAATCGACCCCAGAATTTATTCTTTGTAAGCCTAGTACTTATTCTATCGGTAATTCATCCTATATCGCTAAGTAACGGAGACCTAAACACACCTACATCGTTTTCAAGCGATGGTGGGAGGAAAACACAGACGCGCAAACATCGACGGGCTTCTTTCAGTTTCCGCCTACCAAATCCACTCACAGTACTTTGGTTGGCCCGAGATTATAGTACAAGACACTTACCCAAAGTTCCACGCTGTGGGACTGAACCCGGAATCATGTGGTTGGTAAGCAAGCTTCTTACCACAAACCCACTCCTGCTCCTATGCCCATTTTTTTTAAATAACCATCCATCTAACCTAGTGGTTCTCAACCGGGGTCCATAAAGCCCCTGTGGGTCCACGTAAGATTTTGTGGGATCCACGCATCAAAATAGTAAATTGTGGGACCCACAATAGTATTTCAAGGGCTCCTAACAAAATTTTGCTTTAGATGTATGTGTTGATATGTATTACAAGAAATATCTAGGTTTCTTTCTCTAACATCCAACCCACACAAGTTGATTTGTGAAATGCAAAACAGGAATTTAGAAAGCAGATTCTATATAACTAATTTTTAAACATCGACCAGCTATGGTGATACACCAGAATAAAATCATAATCAAAGGGTTCAATATGTAAAAAATGTTTGGGAACCCCTGATCTAAATTGTATACACACACACGCATGCAAACACGCATAAGCACATATATAAATTTATATAGTAGTAGTAGTAGTAGTAGTAGTAGTAGATATATAAACAGGGCAAATTTAATAATTTCTTCGTAGATCTAAAAAAAATTATAAGCAGCTTTAAGCGATTTTCGCGCCTTATTGATCTCTCATCAGTGGTGTTTACATCAGTTTGACCAATCCCAGAGAAAAAAAGCAATCATACTGTTTATATACTCAACAAATCCAGCAGCTACAGAAAACTGGAGCTCCTACTTTACATACTGTAAATTATTAGCACTTCATTTAATATCAGTAGCCTGTATATTCATTATTATCGGCGAATGCTGCGTTATTTTAAAACGACGTTCTGTATATCTTACTTAACATGGATATATTGTATAGAAGGCCCCAAAACTGCATTATTCTTCTTGAGAAAACATCTCATATAGGCGTGTATTGCTAAAACGACCAGATGAATACCAGTAGCAGGTCAAAATCAATCGAATTTCTCTAAGCATGCAGTTTCTAAGGAATGCTTGCTACTGATGACGAGCAACAACGTGGCAATCCTATGTTAGCAATTCCACCGCCGCTCCTGGACGATTTTCGTTTGCTGCAAATATTACTCACAATTTCTTTTTTTTGGATTATATGTCTATACAAGACGCTTTCTTGAGATGAATACCACAGCTATGTGGCTTTGTACTGTGTATCCACGGTAATTAAGATATACAGAATGTTGTGTGTGTGCGTGTGTGTCTGTCTGTTTGTGTATGTGTGTATACATGCATACTTAAGCCTAGTGGTAGTCCGTCGTTGGACAGGTCCTAAGCATGTGAACCCCTACCAGTACTCTCTACATGACCTGGGAGGCTCCATACCCGTTCCCTGCTGCCGTTAGATAGATTACTGGAACGTCGGTTATCATGACTAGACATGGAATGAAAACTGGAATGGTTTCCCCGTTGCCTTCCCCAGGCAAAAGGGATCTCATCTGAGAATGTAGAAAGCCGCCAGATATACTGCAAAGCATCTCTGTCGATGCGCCAACGATTTTTCCACTTTCCCAGAGCAACGTGAAATGAAGTGTTTTGCTCAAGAACACAGCACACCGCTCGTTCCAGGAATCCAACCTACGATCTAGCGATCGTGAGGGCAACACTAGTCCATGAGCCTTCAATAATAATAATAATAATAATAATAATAATAATAATAACAACAACAACAACGACGACGACGACGACGACGATGTTGATGATGATGATGATGATGATGATGATGATAATAATAATAATAATAATAATAATAATAATAATAATAATAATAATAATAATAATAATAATAATCTTTTCTACTCTAGGTACAAGGCCCGAAATATTGGGAGAGGAGCCAGTCGATTAGATCGACCCGAGTACGCAACTGGTACTTAATTTATCGACCCCGAAATACAGCTAAGCATTTCGCCCGGCGTGCTAACGTTTCTGACAGTTCACCACCTTATGAAGATGATGATGATGATGATGATGGTGCCGCCTTCCATACTGTTGATTTATTTAATTTCATACAAGGGTGACACACGGGAGGACAAGAGCTTGCTAATTTATATAACGTTTAACAATCGCTGTGGACTAAATACATTTTGAACGAAGTATATATTTGCTTTACTTCCCGACACAAATCTTACGACTGCAATAACATTTCAGACTTATGTCTGCCTCTAATGAGATGTACGTCTCTTATACGTTTGAAACCATGTTAGCATGGTAAGGGTGTATCTACCCACATACATACTTTATCTATCTATCTATCTATCTATCTATCCTACACATGCTCAAATTTCCTGAGAACCCCTTCGGTCATTACCATGGCATTGCACCTAGAAAGTTACCATCCCAGGCACAAGTCCGGGCAAGGTTGTTTATGGAAGACCAGCAGTCGCCCATGTATACCAGCCTCTCCTCTACAGCTTGGCACCAATGACGTCGCAGCTCATTTCTACAGCTGAGTGAACTGGAGCAATGTGAAATTAAGTGTCTTGCTCAAGAACACAACACGCAGTCAGGGCCGGGATTCGAACTCACAACCTCACGATCGTAAGCTCGACGCTCTAACCACTGAGCCATGCGCCTTCACTATATTTATTTATTTATTTATGTGTTTCAGCCAAGTGGCTGCGGTCATGCTGGTGCACCACCGTATATATAT
>NC_068987.1:109207274-109207936 GCF_001194135.2 Octopus bimaculoides
ATATATATATATATATATATATATATATACGCAAACACACATACATACACACACATATACACTACATATGCACCTTGACATCTACATATATATGTATATATATGTATATATATATATGCGCACGCGTTTGTGTATGTGTATCTGCGTATGTGTGTATGCTCGCACGCAAATGCATGTGTATGTTTATGCAATCATTCTTACGTATACAATCACACACATTTATATACGCATATTCCAAGTCTATAGAATATTTCTTTTAATTAGATTTAATACATACTCTATTCATTTTAATAAAGCATTAATCAGGTAATTATATTACTGTATTGCTTAACTAACTTCTTTATTATTGAATTTATAATTAGATATATTAAGCTTTGTGAATAACCGCATACGGCTACGAGTGTATATAGAACGGCAACAAAGTCGACTTCACTAATATGTATATATTACTAGTACAGTCTGTTTCATTGAAGCAAATTTTTGTTAGCTTTAAAATATTAGACACCCACACACACACACACACTCACACACACACACTCACACACACACACACACACACACACATACATTGGTAAATACATATGTATGCATGTGCGTGTATATAATTATTCTTACGCACGCATTTAAACGCATGCATAAATACATACCTATATATATACGTT
>NC_068987.1:109208494-109211557 GCF_001194135.2 Octopus bimaculoides
ATATATATATATATATATATATATATATATAAATATATATATATATATGGGCGTGTATATGTATATGTTTATATAAACACACACATGGACACACATAAACACACACATACGTACAGTGTGTATGTGTGTGTTTATGTATCAGTTTCACTGTTTGAGTGAGTGTACGAATATATTTCTATGCTGACAAACGCATGTCTATCTATCTACCTCTCTATCTATCTATCAATCTAGCTATCAATCCGTTTGACTATCTATCTATCTATTAGTATCCCTGTCTGTCTGCCTATCTGTCTGCCTCAGTCTGATTATCTATCAATCTATAAATCTATCTATCTATCTATCTATCTATCTATCCATCTCTCTATTGGCAGATGTATGCGTGAACTTGTGTGCCTCTCTGTCTGTGTAATGCGTTTGTATGAGAAACATAACTGTGTTTATTAAACATACAAACTAAAAACCTCCACGAAAGTCCATAAACGACACAATTCATCGAGCAGACGATGGGAAAAACATTTGACCCTGGGCATTTTGTGTGCGGTTCATAGGTTTAACTTTTGTTGCCTGATGTTTGTTCCGTGTGAATTTTCTGCATGTTTTGCTGTTGGACAAAAGAACACAAGATTATATATTAAGTAGCGACATGTTTTTTTCACACACACATGTCGGAAATATTACAAATATTCACTGATTTTCCCTCACACAGGTTATTTCTTGAAAAGTGCAGACAAGTTTGCTAGCCTGCATTTAGTGTTAGAAATGTGTTTGTATATTTACATTATGTATGAGAGTGTAGCTCTGTGTGTATGTTTATTTGTATGTACGCACGTGTATACATATATCTCATTTATTTTTCACTTGTTTTAGTCATTAGGCTACGGTCATGCTGGTGCAAAGCCTTGAAGAATTTTTTTTCAGTCGGTTGTGTCGACCCCTAGTACTCACTCTTTAAAATGCTAGTACTTATTCTATCGGTATCATTTGCTGAACCGCTATGCCGCCGAGACGTAAACAACAAGCGATGAGGGTGGAATGAACATAGAGACAAAGGCACACATTCATAGCTGTGTATATATGCACACATACATATATATATATATATATATATATATATATACATGTTTGTGTGTATGTATATATATATATATATATATATATATATATATATATATATATATATATATATATATATATATATATATATATATATATATATATATACATGGGCACACACATATGTGTGTATATATATCTGTGTGCGTATGTCTGTGTGTGTATCGGTGTAAGCAGCCATCAAGCCTAAAGACAGGAATCACAGCCCGACCAAATTCTTGACCACACCCTCACGCTTGACTGCCACAGCCAGTCTCCAAAGGTCTACACACGCTTTAAGGCCTTTCAGTCCGAACACTCCGCCACCACCACCACCAGCTGTATTTACATTAGATTCTTTGTACTTTTTATTATTTTTTCAATCACTTCCAGACCACAGGTTTCCTCATGCCACCAATGTGTGTGAATAACTAGCGACACACCAGCAACACCTAACTTGAAGCGAAAACGAAAAGTAAATCTTATAAATCTTGAAGTATACTACGTCACCTGATGACGCTCCCTGCACTGTGTGATACATCTGATGTTGTTACATCGCTCCTCACCCATTAGGGAGCAGTGAAGAAAACCGAAACGACTGTTGTGCTAAGTAAGGCCTCTAGTTACACTCCGTCTTCCGTATTAATCATTTAATATAAAAGACAAACAGCAACAAGAAAAAACAGCATCGTGAGGACGTGGTACATGCAAAGCATTAACAGACGCTCAGAGAAGGAAAGAAAGGTAGTTTTACATTTCAA
The DNA here is from genome assembly GCF_001194135.2 of Octopus bimaculoides. Lineage (NCBI taxonomy): Eukaryota > Metazoa > Mollusca > Cephalopoda > Octopoda > Octopodidae > Octopus > Octopus bimaculoides. Next base: position 109,210,348 of record NC_068987.1, read on the forward strand.
GCAAGGCTCTTCTTCTGAAACTGGAGACAGAGGAATAAAGTACAAGAGAAAAGGAAGACGGAGGAAAAAATCGCAGACACACTATTTCACAAATGCACGCACACACACACATATACGCACGCACACATACTAGTATACACACATGTAATTTGTCGTTGTTGGCACTCCGTCGCTTACGACGTCGAGGGTTCCAGTTGATTCGATCAACGGAACAGCCTGCTCGGTGAAATTAACGTGCAAGTGGCTGAGCACTCCACAGACACGTGTACCCTTAACGTAGTTCTCGGGGACATTCAGCGTGACACAGTGTGCTAAGTAAGGCCTCTAGTTACACAGGAAGTAAGAGTGAGAGAAAGTTGTGGTGAAAGAGTACAGCAGGGTTCGCCACCATCCCCTACCGGAGCCTCGTGGAGCTTTTAGGTGTTTTCGCTCAATAAACACTCACAACGCCCGTTCTGGGAATCGAAACCACGATCCTATGACCTTGAGTCCGCTGCCCTAACCACTGGGCCATTGCGCCTCCACTATGTAATTTAAGAGTACAGTTAATAGTGGATACCTGCTGCCGTTGACACGCAAATACGCAGAAATATTGCGATCTAGCAATTCCATCGCCGCTGCTGAAAATTTTTTTTTGTTCTTCTGATACTTCTGATACATATGTCGTGTGGCACACTTGTTCACTTGTACGATTTAATTGAGGGACTAAGCTAATGTACAGAACATATCTTTGATCACTATAAACAAATCATTTGTGCAAATCGTTCAGCAAATACTGAATACTTATACGCCGTCTTCGACGGAAATCCATTTATTGTTCCTAAAGCGGCGAGCTGGCCGAATCGTTAGCACGGTGGACGAAATGCTTAGCGATATTTCGCCCGCGGCTCCTTTCTGAGTTCAAATTTCGCCGGGATCGACTTTGCTTTTCATCCTTCGGGGTCGATAAAGTAAGTATCAGTGAAACACTGGGGGTCAATGTGACCGACTCATCCCCTCCCCCAAAACTGCTGCCCTTGTGACAAAATTTGAAACCACTAGTATTATTATTATTATTATTATTATTATTATTATTATTATTATCATCATCATCATCATCATCATCATCATTCTCATTATTATCTTTCTCGCTTTCTCTATTAATTTAAATATTATCAGGAAATGTATATAAAAATTGTTGAGGAATATTTTGTGTATTGACGAAGTACAA
>NC_068987.1:109211567-109221175 GCF_001194135.2 Octopus bimaculoides
AGAAACATTGGTTTCGATACAGTTCTTTACATTTGAACAATAATAATAATAATAATAAAAATAAAAATGATAATAATAACAATAACATCGAAAAATACCTTAGGAATAAGAATCCAGGTTCGAAATCTACCTAAGACACCTGAAGAAGGCTGGAGGGTATAACAGCTGAAACGTTGTGCTAACAACAAACAAGATGAGCACAAATATCCGTCGAATGTAAATAATGTAAATAATCGGTTTCGATATTGTACTTAGTACATCAATTGTCATACCAGTAATTATTACTGCAGCAACAATAACAACTACAGCAACTTCCGGTACAACTGTCGATGTTATTGTGGTTATTGCTACGACCGATCCGGCAGGGGACAATGTTGCTTTTGGTGCTCTTTCAGGAGTGTTTGTCGCTTCTATTACCGTTGCTATGATGCTACTGCTACTGCAGTGCTTCTTTGCACTAATACTGTTGCTGTAGATGTCGCTGCTGCTGCGGCGGCAAAATAACGACAAATAAAAAAAAAATGGCGAATGAGAGACAAATCCGTGCAGCCATTTTTTTTTTCTTTTTTTTTTTTTTTTTTTCAAAACGCAGAACACAGAAAACTAATGTGTTTGTCAGTAGTGATTTTCAGTGATCGTAGGAGTGAGAATACGGACCAATGAACCATGGATAACAAATTAATGATTTTGGAGATGGTCATTTGTACGTGAATTATGTGTCGGTCGCAACGAGTGCGGTTGATGGTTGTGTTCTTTTATTATTTGTTTCTGTTTTTGTTTTTGTTTAGTTTTTTTTTTTTTGTTTTGTCTGTTTGTTGTTTATATTACACACGTCTAGAGACTGGCTGAGTAGTATGAAAGGGTGGTGGGTGGAGTAGATAATGAAGGATAGAGCAAAACGAAGGAAAGAAGAAAGAAATATTGCTGAGAGAACATTCTATTCAAAGATACGCGTGCATACACACATACACACACACACACACACACACACACACACACACACACACACACATAAATACATATATATACATATAAATATATGGACACACACATATATGTATGTACATGTGTACACAAAGAGCGACATATATATATACATATATACATACACTCGCGCACACACATATGTATATATAATGATATATACATATAATTACATGAAATATATAAATATCTATATAGGTATGTATTATATGGCTTCATTACAGTATCAAAAAGTGCAGACCACTCAATAGAACGTGAATGTGTGTATATGTGTGTTTGTGCGTGTGTGTGTATGTGTGTGTATGTGTGTGTGTATATATATATTTGTGTGTGTGTATATGTGTGTGTGTATGTATGTGTGTGAGTGTATGTGTGTGTGTATGTGTGTGTGTATATGTGTGTATTTGTGTGCATGTGTATGTATATGTGTGTTTGTGTGTATGTGTGTATTCGTGTGTATGTGTGTGTATGGGTGTGTATTTGTGTGTGTATGTGTGTGTATTTGTGTGTGTATTTGTGTGTGTATGTGTGTGTGTGTGTGTGTGGTAATACAAATTGCAGAATCATTACCATGCCTACTAATTGTTTCTTGTCTCAGGGACAAAAATATGCCATGCCTTTAAAGTTATTTTGAATCTAGTATAAACGGTTTATGCTATAGTTAGGAAGCAGTCCGTTGCCCGGGTAGAACTAAATATATTTCCCCATCACGATAGAATGAATCTCATGAGTTCTTATGAAGAAAAATAGTAATCAAATGTAGATCAAAACAAGAAAGATAGATTAATATAGCAATTGTATAGACTTGAGAATGCAGTAATCAGCCGCCTTATCACGATTCACCTATTACGCCCTCAGTACATCGCGGATTTTTCTGGCTAATATATGTAAATTTATATCGCGGAATTCCCAGTTTATCACAGGTTTCATATTTCTTTATTGCCCACAAGGGGCTAAACATAGAGGAAACAAACAAGGACAGACAAAGGGATTAAGACAATTACATCGACTCCAGTGCGTAACTGGTACTTAATTTATCGACCCCGAAGGGATGAAAGGCAAAGTTGACCTCGGCGGAATTTGAACTCAGAACGTAACGGCAGACGAAATACCGCTAAGCATTTCATCCGGCGTGCTAACGTTTCTGCCAGCTCACCGCCAGTTTTATCGCAGGTTTCTTCTACTATAGCCTCGGGCCGACCATAGCTTTATGAGTGGATTTGGTAGACGGAAATTGAAAGAAGCCCGTCGTGTATATGTATATATATGTGTGTGTTTGTGTGTCTGTGTTTGTCCCCCCAACATCGCTTGACAACCGATGCTGGTGTGTTTACGTCCCCATAACTTAGCGGTTCGGCAAAAGAGACCGATAGAATAAGTACTAGGCTTACAAAAAATAAGCCCTGGAATGGATTTGTTCGAGTAAATGCGGTGCTCCAGCATGGCCGCAGTCAAATGACTGAAACAAGTAAAAGCGAGTAAAAGAGAGAGAGAGAGAGTACTGTTTCTACTTCGCGGATTTTCACCTACCGCAGTGGATTTTCGAACGTAACACCCGCGATAGTCGAGGCATTACTGTATAACTGGATCACCAACAGTAAAATGGTGACAAGAGTGAAAAGCTAGAAAGACAGAAAGATTTCAAAACAGAGAATTTACAATTAGTGCCTGAGTTCATTTAAGTTTTTGGAATTCTCGTTTACCTCTTCTTTCGTTTTTCGAAACCCTTTTCTATTGTTATGCTTTATCTTGTATGTTTAATATTGTATGTTTTATATGTTACTAATTTTAGTCGGTAGTCTGTGGCCATGCTGCGTCACTGCCTTCTACTTAAAAATAAGTATTTTACTTTTTAAAGTTTGGTTCTTGTTCTATCGGTCTCTCTTTGCCAAACTGCTACTGTACCAGGACGTAAACAAACCATTACTGGTCGTCAAACGGTGCCGGAAACAAACGCGCGTGCGCGCACATACATACACACACACACACACACATATTTATTTTCGTTCAGCGCCTGGCAGTCGTCGTAGGGGTGTCCTGTGTCAACAAATATCATTCGTAGCAGACGTTCTCTCAACATCGTCCACACGCGCCTGACTCGGGCTCGGAAGTTACAGCCCGAGTTGTTATCTATAATCGTAAATATTAAAAGTAATTCAAATTCTATGTTGTCTTGAAACAATAAATTTCGAAAGAGACCAGGATGAATAAAAGGAGCCCGAGTTATTGGCCGAAGTCCATGTCAGCAGAAATTAAATCAGTTTGCAAATACACGTTCACTTTACTAAATTTATACTCGGACTAAGCCCGAACAGCCCAAGTGCCGGAATCGCCATTGATACACATATATTTATATTAATACATTAATTACATTGATTACATTGGACGGATATGTATCGTCATCTTGTTTGTTGTTACCACAACGTTTTGGCTAATTTACTCTCCAGGTTTTGTCAGGGGTCATAGTGGAATTTTGAACCCACCCATGGGTTCTCAGTCCTAAGGTATTTTTTATGTTAATTTTATTATTATTATTATTATTATTATTATTATTATTATTATTATTATTATTATTATTATTATTATTATTATTCAGTAGTTTTATTTTTATAGCGTGCTTTCACTTCACTACCGAGCGCAGCTCTGTGTGCCTTGGGTATGTGCTGTGGTTTGCTGTGGTGCTCTTATGTTTACTGTATTGAAAGTGTTTTGCATAGAATGTGTGCAGTGCCCAGTAGTGCAATTTTCTGTATGTTATATATATTTGTAAGTCCTGGTGTTTTTGTTATGTATTTGTCTGAATATTTTTTTATTATACCTAAGGCACCTACTATGATAGGAATTGTTTCTATCATTATTATCATTATTATTATTATTATTATTATTATTATTATTATTATTATTATTATTATTATTATTATTTATTCAAGGCACTGCCTGGAATTGAACTCGGAATCTTGGGGTCAGTTTATGTGACGGGCATCCACACAATTTCCGTCGATCAAATTTACTCTGAAGGCATTGGTCGACCAGGGACAATAGTAGAAGACACTTGCCCACGCAGTGGGACTAAACCTAAATCCATATGGTTGTAAAACGAACCTCTTAACCACACAGCCATGTCTGCATTATATAAATATTCTTTTATGTATTTACAGTTCATTTGCCCGTATTTTTCGTCTATCAATCGATCTTTTCTCTCGTATTTTTGAGCTGTTTCTCATGTATTTCTTTGTCACAATTGCTCGTTAGATTTGGTGTATTTTTAAAGAAAAGACTAGAAGTTAATCACTCTAACAGAAACAGAAATTTATTATATTTGCAAAATATATTTCTATGAAAGTGGAATTGCGTAGAAATGGCGGCGTGGTGATCGCCTCCACATGAAACTACTGGTAACCACAATGATGAAGTTGTTGGCGTAAGTACGTTTGTTGATACCAGACTGTCTGGTGTTAGACGGTTGTCGACTAAAGCAAACTGTTACTTTATTGATTTATATTCGGGTCATTGGGGTACGACGAATAACATAGCATAATTTATTAACAACATCATCTTCCAGCATTTAACCAATTTAGTGAGAACACATCATTTAATTACAATTTCTTCAGTTTAACAGCAGTTAAATTAAATTTGTACGTTACTCTCTGAAATATTGCTTTTGATACTTAACGTATTTTTCTTCCAGCTTATTAATACGAACTTCTCGATTACCCCATCAAAATTATCAACTCCTCCGAACACATCAATTTATATTCTCACATAGAAAATTCTAATACCGATTCACAATCCATTACTTTATAAATTACCACCATAGTCAACTAATTCTACTTTATTTGATATGATACATTTATTGTTTTTAAAAATTTTTTTATTACATATTAGTTATTTTCCGCCATAGTACTTGTTTCTTTAAATTGTTTAAATAGACGCATCACACATTACACATATTTTTTCTTCCATTTTTATAAATTAAATCCAATTTATCATCGAGCTTAAACTCATCCTGAGTTAATCTTCGTTCACATAAAATTTCCAATACTAAAATACTGACAACAGATAATGTATCCTATAATTTCAGACTTCGGAAATTGTAACATCATATTATAACATCATTATCTTTATACATAGGCTATGCATATGCATGTATGAGTGTATAAATATTATTATTATCATTATTATTATTATTATTATTATTATTATTATTATTATTATTATTATTATTATCATTATTAATCATTATAACTATCATTGTTGTCGTCGTCGTTGTTGTTGTTTACTTTTAATCTCCATGTTTTGTTATAATCACTTACCGAGACACACCCAGCGTCCTAGGGCGAATGAAGGATTAGAAATGTTACAGAATGGCTGAAAGCTTGGCGGGAAGGGGAATTGGCAGGAGCAGTAGCGAAATATCTTCGTGTACTTGGAAGTACTTGTCAGCACAACTTTTTGGATTTCTCTGAGATATGGTTCTCCTGGGATGTCATATAGATGTTTCTGACATCCCTTTTTTATCATACGTAGGGCACCTACAATAAAAGGAACAGTTATTATTATTATTATTATTATTATTTTTACTATCATCTTGTATTAGGAGGACTACATCACTATTATTTCTTTTTTGTTTTTACCTTGGTATACTTTGCATATTCCGCTTCCTTTTCATTGTATACCCTGTATACTTTTTTTCTTTTTTGGTCTTTATTATCATTTTATCATTTCATTATATAGAGAACCCCACACTTTATGTCTGTTTTTGATTTGTCCCTCGACCTTCACCCTGATCTTAAATAAGAGAAATCATTGTTGTTGTTGTTTTTGTTGTTGCTGTTGCTGTTGTTGTTGTTGTTGTTTTTGTTGTTGCTGTGCTCCATTCAATTATAACATTTTATTGAGATATTGAATTGTCTGTTTAACTTTGTTTTATTTCATTTCATTTTTATTCTCTTTTGCAGAACAAATTCACAGTGAAACACACACACACAAACACACACATATACATTTGTATGTATGCATGTATATATACAGAAAGATAAATGCATACATACATATAATATATATAGGTAGGTGTATATATTTATATATGTATATATCTATATATGTATATACGTATATATTCATATACATATATACAGGTATACATGTATATATTTATATAAATAATTTAACATTAAATTGTACGACAAATAATCAGTGTTCAGGAGCGTGTTTCCATTCTTGTTTTTCAATAATGTCCTTTGATATGAATCCTGCGTTTGAATATAACGCAGCGCAAATAGAAAAACAAAAAACAAGACAAAACATACGAGATTGTTTATATTTAGTTGCATCCTACGTACGTTTCGTTAACTTAAAGTGAGTGTTAGTTACATAATGTAAATTATATAAGTAACACTTATTTCCAAGTCACCAGAGACGTATAACTTCGACAATATTACTGGAATGACATGATGCTGACAGAATTCGCTATTGTGGAGATGGTACGTGTCTTTACTTAATTAACTTGGGGAATTATTTTGTATCTGGCAACACAGGAATAAAATTTACATACAACACGGGTGGGGGTGCATGCAGGAGATAAAACCTTGCTAGGGAGAGTGGATTCCACACGGTTTCTATCTACTAAATTCACTCACGAGGCATTGGTTGGCTCGGGGCTATAGTAGAATGTAGAAGGGGCCACGCAGTGGAACTTAAACCCGAAAACACATGGTTTCAAAACGATCTTCTTAACCAGGCAGGTATGCCTTCCCCTATTTTATACAATTGTCACGCAACAAATACCTGAGCGACACGCTCAACGTAATTAACTGCCTCCTAACGTTAAAACATATAAAACAACTTAATTTGAAAGAACAATTACTGCATAGCAAAATAACACAACTTCCGTCGCAGATATTCTATTACAAGACACACAGGCTTAACACAAATAAAACGCCAGAAACGACAAAACAAACAAAAGTTCTCAATTTCTAGTTTATTCATAGCAAAATATATTAACTGTTTCTCTTAGCTCACAACGTAATATTTTTCTTTAAACTAATTTGTCCTTTAAAAATATATTTTACTAATATACGGAACATCAAAAATAGATATTAATAAAAGAATAAACAGAACAAAGCACAATAGATATAACATTAATGAAACAAGTCTACGTTTCCAAAAAATTAATACCGCAACATACAATCGCAGAAATACGGATGTGCACTTTGATGATGTAGTAAGCCTCGCATGAAACGAATGCATACACGATTGTAGTAACAGTAATGATATTAAAGAACAGCAGCGGTTTCAAGTACAACGTCATCAAATACATCAACAATAACCCCAGCGACAGCGGCATCAATAACAACAACAACCAGAGCAAAAATAACAACATTATTCCAACGGTATAAGCAAAAGCAAGAGCAGACGACATCAATTGATTGTTCAAACAAGGGCAACGGCTCTTTGGTGTCTGTTAAATAATATTAAAAGTATTGAGCTACAAATGGATATTAGATATACCTTAGTTATTCTTCCCTCTGACACACACACACTCTCTCTCTCTCTCTCTCTCTCTCTCTCTCTCTCTCTCTCTCTCTCTCTCTCTCTCTGGCTGTCTCTCCCTCTCTTTCTTTCACTCGTACACATATTTGTTAAGACCAGTTTTTATATGTGTGTGTCTGTGTGTGTGTCTGTGTGTGTGTGTGTGTGTGTATGTGTGTGCATATATACATACATGTATATAGACTCATAGATTGATAGATATGTAGATACATACATAAATATATGTTTGTTGTATGTATACATATATGTATGTATATATACACACACGCGCACACAATCTGACACACATGCACACACTCTCGCCTTTCTCTCTCTCTCTCTCTCTTACATACACATGTATACATACCTGTGTATATACACACACACACACATAGGTATCTTTTACTTGTTTCATTCATTAGACTGCGGCCATGCTGGTGTGTACATACACACACACATACATACAAACATATTTGTGGTGGGGTCTATATGTGAGTATCTCTCTGTGTGTAGGGGGTCTATATGTGAGTTTCTGTGTGTGTGTGTGTGTGTGAGAGAGAGAGAGAGAGAGAGAGAAAGAGAAAGAGAGAGAGAGAAAGATACACAGAGACAGAGAGAGACAGAGACAGAGAGAGACAGACAGTGACAGACAGACAGACAGACAGACAGACAGACAGACAGACAGAGATAGTGAGGAGAGAGTCTGTCAGCCACTCTGTAATGAATGATATTATTTGTAAATTACAATTCGAAATACAAAAGAGAGACATGCGTACAGGCGATATTCCAGTGCTATTACTATTACGTATCGAGTAGTCGCCTTTTTGACTATACTTCGGAATCGCTTACTATCTACCGTTTCTCATATTTTCTACGTAATCCTATTATGCTTACTAATTTCAAATTGTGTTACTTTCTGTTCGCAATTTTATTTGTCAGTTACAAGGTGCATTCCAGAAGTTTTGAGACTCTTTCAAGAGGCATTTATTAATTTGAAAGAAGTACAAACTCTATTCTCCTTAAAAGTAAGATCCTCTGATCGCCATGCACTTGTAGTACTGCAGCCTTTTGTAAGAGCCCCGTGGAAGTCCTCCAAATTGAAGATGTCCAGGGCTTTTGTCATAGCCTCATTCACCTTCTCTTTGTCTTTAAAATAACTGCTTCTAAGGTTCCCTTTCAGCTTGGGAAACAGCTAAAAATCACAGGGAGGCAGGTCTGAATTGTAGGAAGCATGAAGGACAGTCTTGATGCCCATCTCTGTCAAGTAGTTTGTTACCGGGATGGAACTGTAATAGACTGCTGCATTGTCCCGGTGCAGTTGCCACCGACCTGGGTAGAAGAAATCGGGGATTTTGCGACAAAATGTCTTCCTGACTCCCTCAAAACCTCCACGAAATACTCTTTGTTGACGGGCTAGTTTGAGGGAGTCCAGTGTATGTACATATTGGACATGATGCAGATACAGTCGAAAAAGGGATTTATCCTGAACTTCCCGGTGGATTACTTTGCCTGGCGTTCTTGGGTCTGGAAGAGCCAGGATTCTTCCATTGCGTACTCTGTCTCTTAGTCTCTGGCTCATAAAAAGTAGATTCAGCTTTCGTCATAGATCATCAGAGATTCAAATACTTTTGGAATGGAGAAAATGAGCTCCATCTCCCAGCTGTCACCAACGTTTTCCTTCGATGCGCAATACTGACCACCACATTGGGAACAAACTTTGCACAAATTTTGCGCTTCTTCAGATCTTCATGAATAATTCTTTTCTTTTTTTCTTTTATCTGTTTCAGTCATTTGACTGCGGTCATGCTGGAGCACCACATTGAAATTTTAGTCGAACAAATCGACTCTATGAGTTATTTTTCAAGCCTAGTGCTTAGTCTATCGGTCTCTTTTGCCAAACCGCTAGATTGCGAGGACGTAAACACACCAACACCAGCTGTCAAGCAGTACTGGGGGGGGGAGACAAACACAGACACACACACAAAGATATATACATATATATATATGTGTGTATGTATGCATGTGTAAATATATATATATATATATATATATATATATATACATATATACATATATATATATATACATATATA
>NC_068987.1:109221375-109222188 GCF_001194135.2 Octopus bimaculoides
AGAGAGAGAGAGAGAGAGAGAGAGAGAGAGAGAGAGAGAGAGATAGGACGGGCTTCTTTCAGTTTCCGTCTACCGAATCTACTCACAAGGATTTAGTCGGTCCGAGGTTATACCAGAAGAAACTTGCCCAAGGTGTCACGCAGTGGGACTGAACCCGGAACCAGTTGCCACACCAATCCAGACTGTATGATTATTGTCTTTATAGACACACAACAGTCTTCATCCAGAAAACTGCAAACTTTCTCAACCAGCTCTAATGTCTCCTTGTCTCCTTCTCACATTTTTGCATCTTCACTCACCACCTTGCAACCAACTTTGATCCTCTTGTTCCAGCGAAAGCCTGATGCACAAAATAAAAGCACGCTTGCGAACATCTTAGCAACGCAACCGCTTTTGTGATTATTAATAAATAGAAAACTATATTAATTCAGGATGCGCCGCTCTAAATTTGGTATAGGTAATGCAGACGGGTAGATTACAAAAATTCATTTAGACATATTTACAAAAGTTCAGCTTTGTAACATGGAATATTTGCAGCTCTTTATAAAGATGAAAAGCGTAAGATACCTTTTGTCTTTTATTTATTTCGGTTACTAGACTGCGACCATGCTGGGGCAATTCATTGGCGGGTTTTAGTCGAAAAAAAGGGCCCCTGTATTTATATTCTTTCAAGTTTAGTACTTATTCCATCTATCTCTTTTACTGACTCGCTAATTACGAGGACGTAAACAAACCAACACACACATATATATATATATATATATATATACATACATATATGCACAAACACACATATATATATATATATGTATA
>NC_068987.1:109222535-109223715 GCF_001194135.2 Octopus bimaculoides
CCGCACACAGAGATTGAACCTGAGAACAGGTTTCCAGAACTAGGTTCTTGACGAAGCAGCCATGACTATTGAAACTCTTTCTAGAAAAGCAATCAATGAAATCTACATAGAAACGTACACGTACACCCCACCACACACACACACACACACAGAAGCATAAATGTATTCTTTTCTACTCTAGACACAAGGCCCGAAATTTTGGGGGAGGGGGACCAGTCGATTAGATCAACCACAGTGCGCAACTGGTACTTAATTTATCGACTCCGAAAGGATGAAAGGCAAAGTCCACCTCGGCGGAATTTGAACTCAGAACGTAAACACAGACGAAATATTAGCATGAATGTATTGCGTATACGATTGCTGTACGAGTGTATATATATGTGTGATTACCTGAGTGTGTCTTCGAGTGCGTACGTGAATGAGGCCCCTTAATAATATATCTTGTTTGTCTCGCGCTAAAGCAGTTTGTGCAGGAGGAGAGGGTTAACCGCCGCCGCCACAAGAGATAACATCTGGTTCTAATCCTTGGAGAACACATTAATTCAATTTCGAAATTTTCTGTGGAGTTTTACGTATTCTGCCTTTCCTCCCACTCACATTTCAAATTGATCTCACCAGCTGATATCTATCTACCAAACGATTGATTTATCTATCTGTTGTAAGGAATTAGTAATAATGGTACACCCCTCCCGCGTCACGAATGGAATAACTTAGTCACTATAAGTAAAGAGAGGTACGTGAAGTACCAGAACACATAGTAGGAAAAAATAACTCTTTTACTTGTTTCAGTCATTTGACTGCGGTCATGCTGGAACACTGCCTTTAGTCGAACAAATCGACCCCAGGACTTATTCTTTGGAAGCCTAGTACTTATTCTATCGGTCTCTTTTAGCCGAACCGCTAGGTTACGAGGACGTAAACACACCACCATCGGTTGTCAAGCGATGTTGGGGGGGTCAAATACAGATACACAAACATAAACACCCACATACGTATATATACATATATACGACGGGCTTCTTTCAGTTTCCGTCTACCAAATCCACTCACAAGGCTTTGGTCGGCCCGAGGCTATAGTAGGAAACACTTGCCCAAAGTGCCACACAGTGGGAATGAACCTGGAACCATGTGGTTGGTAAGCAAGCTACTTACCACACAGCCACTCCTGCGCCTCTGTTAT
>NC_068987.1:109223757-109227375 GCF_001194135.2 Octopus bimaculoides
AACTCTTTTACTTGTTTCAGTCATTTGACTGCGGTCATGCTGGAACACTGCCTTTAGTCGAACAAATCGACCCCAGGACTTATTCTTTGGAAGCCTAGTACTTATTCTATCGGTCTCTTTTAGCCGAACCGCTAGGTTACGAGGACGTAAACACACCACCATCGGTTGTCAAGCGATGTTGGGGGGGTCAAATACAGATACACAAACATAAACACCCACATACGTATATATACATATATACGACGGGCTTCTTTCAGTTTCCGTCTACCAAATCCACTCACAAGGCTTTGGTCGGCCCGAGGCTATAGTAGGAAACACTTGCCCAAAGTGCCACACAGTGGGAATGAACCTGGAACCATGTGGTTGGTAAGCAAGCTACTTACCACACAGCCACTCCTGCGCCTCTGTTATGTTTTAATACACAGTTATTTTGGCGAGTTTTTTTCTTTTCTTCGAATTGACAGTTTTGTTTGCCTGTTCAGTTGCTGTGGTGAAGCTTTGATTGTTTTGTGCTGCTTTGCCGCAGTTTGGTCGTGCTTTCTCTCACCGAGAGTTAGTAATAGCTAGCAAAAAGAATTCATTTTACTCAGTCCTCAGCGGGTCAGAGTTGTCAACATCCGAAGAAGAACTGTTAAGGACTATTGCGGTTATGGACAAGGAATTGGAAAAGAGGAAGTTCGCAGAAGTCGCCCGAGAATCGGATGACAATGTGGTGATCGAAATAGATAAATTCAAAAAACTACTAAGTCGAGACGGTTACAACGTGCAAGTGACCCCCTCCGCATGAAACGACAAAAATAATGAGAGGAAGAACGACAATGTACAAGACCGACTCTATCAAGAAAGGAAAAATTGACCACGTGACAACAAAGCAAGTAGAGGGGGTGTTGAGGCCAATCTGGCAAGAAATAGCATATCTTGCCCAGAGGGCCGAAATTTGAAGAAATTGAAGTATGGTTCATAAATGAAAACATGGCGAAAAACACGCGGCAACACCACTAAAGAACGAAGAGTTAGTACTTCTACCCACGTACCTGGGACAGAGAACATCTCGGGTAAGGGTAGAAGGAATTTAATTTTATGTTTTTTGTATCATTATTATATGTCCCGAATGTAGTGTATGTCCCTCTTTGTCGACCCCTAGTGGTTAATAAAAAATGGAGAGAACATAGTAGGCGGTCAGAGATAGTCTTGTCTTTACTGGTTTTACTAAGTACATTGTATACCGAAGTGGTGTTTATAACAATCCAGCATTTTAAGGATTAATGCAGTGGCGACGAGGATTTAATCAACTCACGATGAATGACGAGAATCACGAGGAGTTAACAAACTCGTAAAAGATTTTGCTGAGCAAATTTTATGAAAACAAAAAATCGTAAAATTATGGAAAATTTGTTGGCCGGTTTGCTCGAGTTGCAAAAACAGCATCAACAGCAGCTGAAAGAACAGCAGCAGCAGCAGCAGATAGACCTGCAACAGCAACAACAAATAATATTACAGCAACAAATGCTGCAATTATTGAAGTCGTCAGGAAAGTCATAAAAAGTGTTCTCGACAGACTGAGTGGCGAACTCCATAACAGAGTTCAAATACGAACCTGACGAAGGAGTTACCTTCCAAGCATACTACAGAAGACATTAGCAAATCTCCGATAAAGGATTTAAAGATTGGGACCACGAGATGTAAACGCGCTTAACCTTGAGAAAACTGGCGACAACAGAACATGGACGATACAGCAATTATGCACTCTCAAGAAAACCAATAACTTTAATGACACAATAGATATATTGTGTTAAAATTTTCAGTGAAAAAAGCTCATTGTTCAACACACGTTGGAAGTGTCTGAACATAGAGAAAAACAACAACGAGGACTACACCACATATGCTGGTAGAGTAAACAAGGAAAGCGAGAAGTTTGAACTGGACGAATTAACGCCAGATATGTTCAAATGCCTGATTTTTAAACAGAGACTTATTGCCGAAAAGAACGCAGAAGTTAGAACTAGAATTCTCGCTAAGCTGGAACAAAACCAGGATGTAACCCTACAGCAAGTGTCAGAAGAATGTGAAAGAATAGTCAAATTAAGACACGACACTGAAGAAATTGAACGTAAAGATTGTTTCCAAGTAAATCAAGTGCGAAATAGTCGAGTAGAGATAAAGTGCTTTCTTAAAAAAAAACACAACAAAAATCAGGAAATAAACCCATGTTTTGCATAAGGAGGTATACACCTGAAGAAAGGTTGTCCATTAAAAAAAAAACCCAGAGTGCTTTCGTTGTGGTGATGTAGGACATAGAAAGACGCACTGTAGAACGAAAATAACCAAACGTCAGAACAAAGGAAAAAGAATAAACATTATGTCATCGGAAGAAATTGATAATATAATGATGAGGAAATTCATGAAGGTGAAAATCAGAAATACAAGTGTTTAAAATGCAGTTGGACACTGGTAGTGATATCACCATTATAAACGAAAACAAAAATTGGAAATATGTTGGTAAGCCGAAATTAAATACATCAAAAAAGGTGGCAGATGGTGTTAGAGGAAAAAGATTGTTTTTTCGGTGAATTTGTATATAATGTAACATTTCGAGGTCAAACGAAAAAGGCAAAGATATATGTATGAAAAGATTCACTTTTTCTATTTGGCACAGATCGGATGGAACTGTTCAAGTTGAGGAATACGCTCATAAGTGTTTTGAGTGGAAATAGAGTCGGTTCAGTCGAAGGTTCGAATGCGGCTGAAGACTGAAACAAAAAATTACAGTAAAACAGAGTAAACCAAAACGAAATGAAAAATGACCCACGATAAAAAATAAACATTGTTCAAAAGTAGATGTTCTGTGATCGAGACTGCACATCGATTTCGCTGGTCCTTTAAACGGTTCACACTACCTCGTAGTAGTTGATAGTTTGTCGAAATGGCCTGAAATTTGCAAGTGTAAAAAACCAGCCTCCACAACTGTAATAATTTTTTTTACACAAATTGTTTTCAAGATTTGGCATCCCAGACAAGATAGTTTTCAGCCTTATTAGGTTTTCATCAGAGGTCTTTGTATCACTTGACCAAATAGTCAATTTCTTTCTATACACAGTAAATCCAGTTGCTAATTTTGCGTATTTAACGTGGAAGATTAATGGGTGAGATGGGTACTGATGACAGAACAAGAACTCCTGAAATATGTCATATACGCCCATTACCCATTTCTCATCTTCGATCTCATTATCGCTGATTATACCAGGCGTCTCGGATACGAAACGCCGTAACAAAATCAGTGCTAGATATAATCTCTATCGCTAATTTGTAGAGCTAATCTTAACAGTTTTATTTGATATAAGCGAACCAAGGCGGCGAGCTGGCAGAGACGTTAGCTTTTCGGGCGAAATGCTGAGCGGTATTTCGTCTGTCTTTACGTTCTGAGTTCAAATTCTGCCGAGGTCGATTTTGCTTTTCATCCTTTCGGGGTCGATAAATTAAGTACCAGTGGCGTACTGGAGTCGATCTAATCGATTGGCTCCCTCCCCAAAAATTTCGGGCCTTGTGCCTAGAGTAGAAAAGAATATAATTGAACTGCGAACAGCTATCTCAGTCCACACTGTATCTAAGTGTGATATA
>NC_068987.1:109228156-109228698 GCF_001194135.2 Octopus bimaculoides
ATATATATATATATATATATATACATATATACGACGGACTTCTTTCAGTTTCCGTCTACCAAATCCACTCACAAGGCTTTGGTCGGCCCGAGGCTATAGTAGAAGACACTTGCCCAAGGTGCCACGCAGTGGGACTGAACCCGGAGCCATGTGGTTGGTAAGCAACCGACTTACCACACAGCCACTCGAAGTTTGGTGCTTATTCTATCGGAATCTATATGCCAAACTACTAGGTACCCGGGAAATAAGCAAACCAGCACCGGTTGTCAAGCAGTGGCAGTTGTGGTGGGGGAAAACACACACAGAAAGACACACACATTGGTATGCAGACACACATACACACACATGCACACACACATATACGATGGGCTTCTTTCAGTTTTGTCTACCAAATCCATACACAAGACTTTTGGTGACTCGGGGCCATAGTAGAGGACATTTCCTTAAGCTGGAGGAGATGTTATCCTGGGGCTAAAAGCAACAGTAACATCCACCCTTAGGGGTCAGCCACATTTAAATGGCAAATATACTTCACTTTATAT
>NC_068987.1:109230125-109231683 GCF_001194135.2 Octopus bimaculoides
TATATATATATATATATATATATATATATATATATATATATATCTACTTATGAACATAAATCCATATATATGTGTGCATGTGTGTGTGTATTGAGGTCTGTATGTGTGTTTACATGTATGTATTTCTGAGTATCTCTTTGCGCATGTAGTCGTTTGCGTAGTTGTTTTGTGTGTGCGCGTGCGTGTGTATGTACGTATGTATGTATGTATGTATGTATGTATATATACATGTATGTATGATTGCGCTCACGCGAGCGTTTCAACAGATGTCTCAGATAGAATCTGAAAATATGTTTTCATTCCTTTTGTCACTTGGCTGATAGCAACAAAGGCGTCAGTAGTGTGCTGATGTGATGTGATGTTGTTATGTTGCCTTCAACACCCCTACTTTCTTCTCACCATCATTGTCAGCTAATCCTATTGTTTTCATTTCCTATGTGTTTTCTGATATGCACACGTGTGTGTGTTTTCTTTTTCATCTCCTACTGGGTCGTGGTGCTAAATTTTACTGTAGTTGTAGTTGTTGTTGCTGTTTTATAGCTTTTTTTTTTTTTTGTAGTGTTTAACGACAGACATTCTGTTGAAACCCACAAACAAAAAAATGCTTACAGTTATGCGTTATGTTGAATGTTTGAAGACCGTTTTGGGGCCCTGTTCTCGTTTCGTTTCTAAAATACTATATAACAGCACGTTTGTGCTTTTAACATTCTACGTTATATTAAAGTTCTTTAAAAAGTCACACAAAGCTAGCTGTTGTTTAGTCCCAAGCGAGCTCTGAATCAGTAAGCATACATGATCAAACACATTCCCGTTATGTCCAAGTTACTCTTATCTAGCAATTCAAAATGGTTGCCAGATAAACGCGTTCAGTATCTTTATATATTTTTTGTTTCCCATTCATTTTATGTTGATTTTTCATCTACAATTTTAACAAATCATTCAGTAATGTACACTCTTTCATTGTTAACGACTTCTTGCCAACGCTCCACTATCTTGTCGGTGCCTGGACGATAGAAATTACCGAGCCTTGGCATAAAGGATTCACCGAGTCACGTTTTCAACTCCGTGTCGTTATTGAGCGAAACACCTCGCAGATTTTTGGAGAGTGACCAAAAAGAAGAAGTGATAATTTGAAGGTGCTATATCAGGAGAAAACGTGTGGTGTGGTAGAACTTGCCAACATAGCACTTCAATAGAATTTTTGGTCAAATTAACGACGGGAAGATGGGCGATGAAGAAGCACGCCGTGTCGCCGATTGAGTATGTAGAGCCTATGCCCCGTGAATTTAGACCTTAGCCATTGGGTGAAGGTGATTGAGCATCGTTATTTATTATGAGAGAGTCTCGTCTGCTGGTTCAATTTCCTGGTGGATTGACACGGATACTCGTGAATTATCTTTTTCAGTTGATCCCCATTCAGCAGAACAGGTCGCCGGAACATTAAATCCCGAAGGTCGAATTTCCCCCACTCCCACCCCCACCCCGTTGAAGCGTGAAAACCATTTCTGTGTAGTTTTCCATTCATTTTCTTTTATTTTTTTTTTATTTTTCTTTGTCG
>NC_068987.1:109231713-109232696 GCF_001194135.2 Octopus bimaculoides
GAGCAGTTTTGGCAGCATTGGAACATTGACTAAAGCGAATGAAGGGGGAGGGGTAGGAGGAAGGGAAGAAGAAGGAAAAGGAGAAGGAAAAGAAGGAAAAGAAGAAGGATGGGGGAGGAAGAAGACCAAATCTGTTTCAAGTCAAATAATAACAATCATTTCTACTGGAAGCACAAAGCCTCAAATTTAGGGGAGGGAATTAAGTCGATTGCATCGACCCCAGTGCGTAACTGGTACTTATTTAATCGACCCCGAAAACATGAAATGCAAAGTCGACCTCGGCGGAATTTGAACTCAGAACGTAACGGCAGACGAAATACCGCTAAGCATTTCATCCGGCGTGCTAACGTTTCTGCCAGCTCACCGCCAGTTTTATCGCAGGTTTCTGCGGTCGATAGGTATTTAAATATCCTTTAATTTTAATTATTTCTGTAGGAAAATAAACGTTTTCACGCCTAAGAATTAGTAAATTAATAAATAAAAGTACAGTGCAGTATTGCACTGTACAACACATTAATTGGAATATATTAAAAGAAAACAAGTAGTGTACTGTAGATGAGTAAACAAAGAATCGCACGTACAATATGGAAAGCGAAACTCGGGAGGCGAGTGTGTGGTGTTGTTTTGCATTTATAATAAAATAAATATATTCAAATTATAGAAATAATTTTTAAAATATGGCTGTGTGGTAAGTAGCTTACTTACCAACCACATGGTTCCGGGTTCAGTTCCACTGCATGGCACCTTGGGCAAGTTTCTTCTACTATCGCCTCGGGCCGACCATAGCTTTGTGAGTGGATCTGGTAGACGGAAACTGAAAGAAACCCGTCGTGTATATGTATATATGTGTGTATGTTTGTGTGTCTGTGTTTGTCCTCCCCAACATCACTTGACAAATGATGCTGGTGTGTTTACGTCCCTGTAACTTAGCGGTTCGGCAAAAGAGACCGATAGAATAAGTACTAGGCTTACAAAGAATAAGT
>NC_068987.1:109232940-109237070 GCF_001194135.2 Octopus bimaculoides
AAGAGCGAAGACGTGGTATGAGCAAACCCCAGGAGGAGTCACCGAAAATGAGAACTGCAAATTCCTGTGGGATGTGATGATCCAGTGCGATCACCTGACATAGGAAACCGGACATTGTTGTGGTGAATAAAAAAGAAAGAACATGCATGATAATCGACATAGTATACCCCGGTGACAGCAGGATCAATGTAAAAGAAGAAGAAAGAATAAACAACTATGGCGATTTGAAGTGGGAAATACGGAAGTTGTGGCCAATGAAGAGAGTAGACGCGATACCAAGAGTAATTGGTGCAGTTGGAAGTATCAGCACTCAACTACCAGAAGGGCTGAAAAAGATTGGTACAAATGTAAAGGTAGAACACCTACAAAAATCAGCATCGCTTGGAACTGCAGGAATTCTTCGCAGGGTTCATGAAGCATGACCAGAAAAGAAGTGTCGCCTTAGTCTGCTGGCTGTGGACAGCTGACACTTTCCATCATACCCAGCAAAATAAGCTGTGAGTATTCATATAACAACAACAACAACAACAACAACAACAACAATAATAATAATAATAATAATAATAATAATAATAATGATTCGGACGCATTTTAAATGCTAGCATTTTTTTATTATAAAAATGACATTAGAGTACCAAATATATTCATTACATAACTGATATACAGGGGTTCTGCATATTATCTAAAATTTGAATATTACATCCTGGTGATGGCCACCACTACGAAATGAACATTCACGAGCTCGCTTTCTCATATCAAGCATACTGCGGCTTAGCATATCAACTGGAATGGCTGCAATCGCCTGTCTCATGGAAGTTTGTGACAGCACGCAAGATCATCTTTCGAGATGATGATGTATGTCGCTTTCCAAAATGCTGCCAGAATTTTCTTTGGGCTGCAACAATGGATCTTTGGCTGGTAAACTATGCTTTGACAATGTAGGGACTTTCTTTTCAAGTTCACGACATTTTGATGGTTACCGACACCAATTACTAGTAAAAAATATTCTAATCTTAGATAATATGCTGAACTCTTCTATATCGGTTATGTAATAAATATATTTGTTACTCTATGCCATTTCTATTAGCCAAGATACTAGCATTTAAAATGTAGCCCATCATTATGGCCCACCCTGTATATATAATATTTTATTCTTTCATTCTTTTACTTCCTTCAAGCATTTGACTGCAGCCATGCTGGAGCACCGCCTTAAAGGAGTTTTTTAGTCGAAGAAATCGACCCCAAGATCTATTCTTTGTAAGCCTTGTAATTATTCTATCGGTCTCTTTTACCGACCGAATCGCTAAGTTACGGGGATGTAAACATACCAACATCAGTTGTCAAGCGATGGTGGGGTGGACAAACAGAGAAACAAAGATACACACACGCATAGATACACTCACTCACACAAACACACACACACATATATACGACAGGCTTCTTTCAGTTTCCGTCTACAAAATCCACTCACAAGGCTTTGGTCGGCCCAAGGCTATATTAGACACTTGCTCAAAGGGCCTCGCAGTGGGACTGAAGCCGGAAACACGTGGTTGGGAAGCAAGCTTCTTACACACATTCACATATGCATACGAGGACATACATACGTACATACATACATAAAGCAAAACATACAAATCTACACATGTACTGACTCCAAATATTGTACACATACACACCAACATGCACAAACACCATGTTGTTGATGTTAAAACTCCAATAAAGGAGACTTGGATGCAAGTTAAGAAACCGACTCTTTCTCTTTTGGTAAGAAATCTAGAAATAAACTGAATAACAGACAGACAGACACACACACAAACATAGACACCGACAGGTAGACGGACAGACATACAGCCATAGTTACGTTTGAGTGTAGATAGATCCTTATACATGTACTTAAATACATAGATAGACATACACACACTCATGTATACAGATAAATAGGCAGATAGATACGTACATGGAGACACGCGCACGCACACGATATGCGTATATACTTGTGTATTTTTCCTACGCCTAGACAACATATTAAAGTGTTCAATAAACATAATATTTTGAATTCCATTCTCTTTAACCCCAATTATACATACCCCCACACACACACACACACACATCTCCACACAAATTCCACTCACCTGTCACCTCGCAACGCTTCCAAACACCACTCTAAAATTACCTTAACTTAACACCCCACATATCTTCCATACAGCCTAACACCACTTCCTCCCCGGTATTTAAAACGTGTTGTACTCGTTCACCTTGCACTGACGAATCTAAATATCTAGGGATTAGCCTCAGATTTACTCCGTCCACTTCATATAATCCCGTCTTCATGTCTACAACGCTATGTTTAAAGCATTTAAGACAGAGCCCGATTTGAGACTTGCTCCGGATGTAGGAAGAGTGCAGATTTGGAATATAATATTTTGTAATACAAATATATTCTAATTCATTTTAATAAAATACAATTTATTATAATGTGTCTGATATAACACTGCAATATGACGCCTAACAGATTATCATACAATGTAATATAATATATCGTAATATAGCGTAATAAAATGGCAGCGATCTGATAGAGTCGTCTACATGGTTGGCAGCAGCTGTTCGTCTGTCTTTAGGTTGTAAATTCAAATGCCAACGAGGTCGTCTTTGCTTTTGGTTCGTTCAAGATCAATAAAATAAGTACCAGTTGAATATTGGGGTCGACGTAAACGACTAGTCTTCTTACCCGGAAATGCTGGCTTGTGCCAGAATTTGAAATCAATATTGTAGCATAATAAAAGGCTGCGAGCTGACACATGCTGACACACGCTGACACATATACAACATAAACAGCATTAATAATATAGGAGATGGAATGTCTGTTGAACATTTTTGCTTTTTTGCTATTTATACATTTTATATATTTTTCCATTATACATTCATATATATATATATATATAGTTACGTACTTACATATATATATACGTATATGTGTGTGTGTTAATTCTTTTATTTGTTTCAGTCATTTGACTGTGGCCATGCTGGAGCACCGCTTTTAGCCGAACAAATCGACCCCAGGACATTCTTTGTAAGCCTAGTACTCAATCTATCGGTCTCTTTTGTCGAACCTCTATGTTACGGGGACGTAAAAACACCAACGTCGGTTGCCAAGCGATGGTGGGAGGGGGATAAACATAGACACACAAACATATATATATACGATGGGCTTCTTTCAGTTTCCGTCTACCAAATCCATCCACAAGGCTTCGGTCGACCCGAGGCTATAGCAGAAGACACTTGCCCAAGGTGCCACGCAGTGGGACTGAACCCGGAGCAATGTGGTTGGTAAGCACACAGCCATTCCTATCCCATATACATACGTATATGTATGTACCATATATTATAAACACACGCTTTTATACATATAACTATATACAGGAACACATATATATTTATATGTACAGGCGTACACACACACGCACATATACATATACACACATGCATGCATGCATACATACATGTATACTTATACTTACATACATAAATACGAGTGTACATACTTCTATCCATACACACATACTTAGATACACGCCTACACACATACATACATACATACACACCTACACATGCACACGCACACATACACACATACATACATACATACATACATACATACATATACAGGCAGGCAGGCATGCATAGATATATATTATCTTTGCACAGAAAAGAAAAAACGACGAATGTGATACCAGGTAATTTTTCAGCCATTTAGACCGGACTCAATGACGCCAATCTAAGTGGTTGGTCGGTTGAGATAACTTGATGGTTGTTAGATAAGTGGATGACCTGGTGAAGTGACCTGAAAGCGGAAGGTTGACTCAGTGAAACTCACAGATAGTTACCGGTGAAAGTTGTATGAGACCTTCATTAAGTATGTTCCGGGTAGAGCGTGTCATTCGCTGATCTGATTCTGGTCTGCTTGCTTCAAACAAAGGCGCATTTTTGCGCGCACACGTGTGCAGTCTTAATAATGTTGAGGGGTTTTTTTTTGTATATTTTTTTATACGAGTTCCTTGTTGTTTATTGCATACTGTTATAATTGTTGAAGGTAGAATATGCACACGAGCACACACACGCACACACACACA
>NC_068987.1:109237080-109239194 GCF_001194135.2 Octopus bimaculoides
ACGCAGACCCGCGAACACACACACAATAAAAACTGCGGGTGTGTGTGTGAATGTGTTATTGTGTGCGCGCGTGTGTGTGTACATGTGTGGATGTCTGTGCGGGCGCCCGTGTGAGTGTGTGTGTGTGTGTGTGTGTGTGTCCCCGCTCCGTAAGTCTGTTACTTGATCAGAATTTAAGTTTGTTATTCTATGAATAGAGTGAAACTGTGAGGAAGCCGATCGTACACGTGCATATATATATATATATATATATATATATGTGTGTGTGTGTGTATGTATGTATGTATGTATGTATGTATATATACATACCTATTATTGGGATACCGTGGTAGCTCTCAGTTATGCTCCAGACTACGTCTAACTTCACCGATTAGTATAGACCGGGCTTTGTGAGTGTTTATTGAGCGAAAAAACCTAAAGCTCCACGAGGCTCCGACAGGGGGTAGTGGTGAATTCTGCTGTATTCTTTCACCACAACTTTCTCTCACTCTTTCTTCTTGTTTATGTTGTACCTGGATTTCAAAGGACCAACCTTGGCACACACTGTGTCACGCTGAATCTCCCCCAAAAACTACGTTAAGGGTACAAGTGTCTGTGGAGTCCTCAGTCATTTGCACGCTAATTTCACGAGCAGGCTGTTCCGTTGCGCATATCAACTGCAACCCTCGTCGTCGCAACCGACGGAGTAGCACGATATTTATATATATATATATATATATATATATATATATATATATATATATATATATATATATATATATATATATACAAAAACACACACGAGCATATATATATTTACAGAGAGAGAGAGGATGAGAGAGAGAGAGGGGATGAGAGGAAGAGAGGGGATGAGAGAGAGAGAGGGAGGTGGGGTTGGAATACAGGTAATATTAAGCAAAAGAGAACAGTGTTAGTTACAATGTATATTTTATTATTTTATTAACTTATCTCTTTGATTATTTAGAAACTGGCTGAATATTCTTTTATTACATTAATGCAGAGAGTTTTGTTGTAACAAAGCTCTTCAGTTAATGTTTTGTAATGTATCTACTTGTGTTCTTTCTTTAAACATAAAATGAGATAAAACCATGTCCTTCACCGAATTGCATTCTTGAGGCATATTCGCTGCTATGTTTGTGCTATAACTTATGTATGATCATGACTATTTTAACGCTTAGGTGTATATCTCCCTATATCCACGGTTGTTTGAATGCTTTACTGCATGCATGAAGCTGGATGTGAGTGTATTTGTTTGAACGCTTTAGTATTGCGCCTGCATGTACAAATATTATGTTAATGTGTCAATATGTGTCTGTTTAGTCGTGTACAGATATCCTTTTACATACCCATAGGGTATGCAAGCTAGCTGTTGCTAGTATAGTAAATTCATTGTAGAAGGTTGGTCTCTCTAACATAATTACTTATAAAGCACAGAATGCCATTAGAAGAGAAAAAAAAGAACAGAAAAGAGAAATAATATCAAAAGGAAATGTGTGTTCAATTGGGATTTCATGTTTCCTGAAAAAGGGATGTTTTTACAGTTTCCTTGTATGTAATTATTGATTTATTGGAGAGAGAAAAAAAGGGCCCACTCTAACGCTATTATTAATTAAGGCACAAAATCCTGTTTTGGGAGAAAGAAAGAATAAAATCAAAAGACGAAAGTTAAAAAAAATATAATTGAAACAAAATGTGTTCCATTGATATTTTATTATGTTTATATTCTTATTGGGAATTTTTATTTACTTTTTTTTTAAGTTTGTACGAAAGCATATGAGGTACGAAAAAATTGATTCTTTGTGTCTGTTGTATAACGAAGAGAGAAATACAAACAAATGTACAACAACGTTAGAAGAGTTGTATATAGAATGAACAAATATAGGAGCAATCGTGGCTGCGTGGTTAGGGGGGGGGCTCGCTTTGCAGAGCCGTGTTTTCGACTCAGTGCCACTGTGTGCGGCACCTTCCGAAAGTGAAATCTGGTATAATAAATACCAAGCCGAGACCATCGTCTTGTAAGTGAATTTAGTAGACAAAAACTACGTCAAAGTCGGTCATGAATATACATACATATACATATGAAACAGGTTATATATATATATATACATATATAT
>NC_068987.1:109239572-109241565 GCF_001194135.2 Octopus bimaculoides
ATATATATATATATATATATATACACATATATGTATGTATGTATGTATCTTTTACCTGTTTCATTCATGAGACTGCGGCCACGCTGGGGCACTGACCTGAATTTTTAGTCGAATGAATCAACCCAGTGCTTATTTTATCGATCACTTTTTACCGAACCACTAGCCGTCACGCAGAGAGACTGAACCCGGAAGCATGTAGTTGGGAAGCAAGCTCCTTACCACGCAACAACTCCTGCGCGTATTCTTTATACATACGCACGCACACACACACGTGTGTGTGTGTGTGTGTGCGTGTGTGTAGCTTTGTGTCTGTGTTCGACTCCCACCACCGCAAAACAACGATCGTTACTTTCTCTACGTCCCCATAACATAGCAGTTCGCAAAAGTGATCGATAGAATAAGTATCAGACTTTAAAAGACAAAAGAATTCTCCAATGTGGTGCTCCAGCTTGGCCGCACTCCAATGACTGCAACAGAAAAAAGATAAAAATTTATACGATTCACACAAACAAAGCAATATGTTTATTTTAGAATTCGGTAATTAAGAAAATGATTTATCTCCCTTTGTAGTAAAAAAACCAACCAACTCAAGTGGGGTGGGGTGGATTGCGAATGATTACTAGTAATACAATTGAAGAACAAACCAGTTAATGATGTGTGTGTGTGTGTGTGTGTGTGTGTGTGCGTGCGTGTGCGTGCGTGCGTGTCTGCCAGTCTGTGTGTCATGTATTTTTATGTGAATATGGTGATTATGTGTATGTATGTATATATGTATACATGTATGTGTGTATATGCGTGCGCGAGTCTGTGTGTCGATTTGTATTTTTATGTCTATGTGTGTATGCATGTATATATGTATACATGTATGTGTGTGTGTGTGTCTACGAGTTTCTTACTTGACGTATTTTTAAGTGTATATGTGTATGTGCGTATATATACATATGTGCATGTGTGTGTGTGGCGGGTGTCTGCGAGTCTGTGTGTCTTGACATGTGTTTTTATGTGTATATTGTGTATATATGTATACATGTATGTGTGTACATGTGTGCACGCGTCTATGTGACGACTTGTATTTTTATGTCTGTGTATATGTGTATGTATATATATATATATATATATACATGTATGTATGTGTGCACATATATATGTGTGTAGCTGTGTGTGTGTATGTGCTTGTGTGTGTTTAGCGAGTTGTGTACCTTTGTATATTTGTAAGTGTATGTGCATATGTATATATACATATGTGTGTGTGTGCGTGTGTGTATTTAATGAAAGCAAGTATGTGTTTTTGCGCGTGAGTGAAAGAGTGTCTGAGCGCATGCGTGCGACGTTTGCGTGTGCAAGTGTATGCCGAGTGTTTCTCAGGTGTATGTGAGTCGGCGAAAGACGTTGTAATGATCATATCTATGTGTGTATGTGTATGTTTCTCTGTTTTCCTATGTCCCTTTGTGAGAGCGTGACTCTGCATGTCTGCGTGCGTGTATGTGTGTGTGTGTGTGTGTACGTGTGTGCGTGCGTGCGTGTATGTGTGATTGCATGCC
Organism: Octopus bimaculoides; assembly: GCF_001194135.2. Classification (NCBI taxonomy): domain Eukaryota; kingdom Metazoa; phylum Mollusca; class Cephalopoda; order Octopoda; family Octopodidae; genus Octopus; species Octopus bimaculoides. Next base: position 109,241,114 of record NC_068987.1, read on the forward strand.
TGTGCGAGTGAAGGAGAATGCAAATGTGTATGTATGTATGTCTGCATGTGTCTGCGCTTATGTATGAATACGTGTTTATCTCTCAGTATGTGTGCGCGTAAGGGAATGAGAGAAAGCGTGAGTATATGTATATGCCTTGCGCGTGTTAATTTGTGTACGAATACGTGCGTCTCTGTGTGTGTGTCTGTGTGTTTGCGTGCATCGGTGATCGTCAGTGTTTGTCAGCACATCTGTAAGTGTGTGTGCTCGAATATGCGCGTGCAATTATCAATAAACAAATTTATCACTTTCTTTGTATTATATAAATTGATATAAATTAATAGGATTTAATAATTATATCTTCTCATCTCTCCCATACATCCCTACCTCACCATACATTACAAACATACATACTTACATACATGTATGTGTGTGTGTGTGTGTGTATGTATATATATATATAATATATATAT
>NC_068987.1:109241732-109245218 GCF_001194135.2 Octopus bimaculoides
ATATATATATATATATATATATATATATATATATATATATAGATATATATAGATATATTTATAGATATATATATATATATTTATATATATTTATAGATATGTATATATATTTTTAGATATATATATATATATTTATATATATATATATATAGATATAGATATAGTTATATATGTATATAATGTGCTGGTTATATATATATATTCATGTTTATAGTTTTCTCCCATTCGCGCTCTTGTTCACACACATCCCTAAGAGCAGTATTTTCACCTCTATGAAATCTAATATCAAGTTGAACGCAATTTGATCCTACTTGAGTTATGTGTATATCATGGATATCAGAAATATCTTCAAATATCTTTATTGTCAGCTATGAATTAAATACAAATTGACGTCATCAGCAATCAACATCAAGTCAAGTAGTGGCAGAGGTAGTCGTGTCGTATGAGAACACCCAAAATTATTGTCTCTTACTTATTGACAAACTAAATAGTTGAGGGTGAAAATTTGTTGGGGTAGTTATGTATATAAAATATTACAATATATTCTATTTGTTTTGCGACGTAATAGCTAATTAAATGTAGCTTAGTTGCATATAGTGGAAATATATACAATGGATTGAAGTCTGTATTATGTCCTCAAAAGTTATTTTCTCTTGGTTATTGTCAGAATGACAACAACTAAGGCGGGGTTAGATCTATAAAGCATCATAATAGAGATATCACGTCTAATTGCTGCAGTGGAATGAAAACTGTATTGTGTCTCCTACAATTATTGTCTATTGTTTAGTGTCGAGACAAATAGTTCTCTCTAAAACACAGTAATATACTCCAGTTGTTTGTGATATAATAGCTACTTCATAATGGAGCGCATATGCAACATTCGTCAGTGCTGCATGATGTGTGCAAGAGTTATTGTCACCTGTTTAATGTGAAAATATATGACTAACGTAAATTTATTAGCATGTATTCCACTTGTTATATGACATACGAGAATAGAAGCTTTAATATATAATCTAATGCTCTTCTTGTTGTTGTTGTTGTTGCTGCTGCTGTTGTTGTTGTTGTTTGAAAACTTGAGAAAGGATGTTGCTCTATGAGAAAGCGTCAGAGAAAGCGAGAGGAAGCTGAATGCAATGGTGGACTGAGAAAAGGAGTCGTAGTTGCCGTTTTCTTTCTCGTTCCGCCTTTTTCCATTCCATCTTGACATTCACCTTCCGCTTGGTGTTTTTCTCGAAGACCAGCGACCTTTCTTGACTTTCAAATAAGCCCAGTCATGTGTATTTGAGCCTGAAGGATTGCTTGGAGAGACAAAGCATAATATATAAATCTGCCGAATAATTGTTTCCTCAGCATAAAACTATTGGTAGCTATCTAAATAATATGCATATTGAAGTGTGTGTGTGTGCGTGCGTGTGTGTATGCGAGTGTATGTATGCGAGTGTGTGTGTGTCTGTGTGTGTGTCTGTGTGTGTGTGTGTGTGTGTGTGTGTGTCTGTGTTTGTGCGTGCGTGATGGACTGCATTATTTAATCTGACCATTTCTAATTCAAGATGCTTAGAAAGTGAATTAAAGAAGCTATCATTGCTATTTCAGGTTGATTGAACAACCGGCTAAAGTTTTCCTCGTTGGTTTGTTAATCTTACTGTATATATTGACGGTAGATGTAGTGAGATTAACGTTGAATTATGTCACCAGATATTATTATATTTTTATGTTTATTGTCAAAACAAAATGGCTGATGTGGGAAAGCAATCGGTGGCTTACTTCTATAAAACAACACAATACTCTCCATTTTCTTAAGAACCACCATAACATAATGTCCTGCATTGCAAACATTGGTCATATCAGGTGACAAGTATTCGATATTATTTATTTACTGTACTGTGTCACCTATAATTATTATTCCTTACTACTTGTGAAAACAAATGGCGGAAATAGAAAAACAGAGGCCATTGGAGTCTTTATAAAATGCGGTAATATAATAGCATATGTGTGACATATATTTCAAGGGAATAAGAAACATCAGAATTTAAGGCTTAAGGGAATATGGGTCAGAGATAAACCACTTTATAAGTTTATATAAGAATTCTGGAATGAAATAACAGATATAAATAGTTCATTTTAGCAAAAGCATTTACAAGATGGCGATTGATTATGTCTGTATACGTTTCTTGTTTAAAGCTAAAATTGAACTAAGCAATGAGAGTTACGTGTGTCATTATCACAGAAGAGCGAAACGCAGGAGGATCAGCCATCTCCAGTAAAAAAGAATCATACATATGTGTGTGAGTGTGTGTGTGTGTGTGTGTGTGTGTGTATTGTACACACACACACACACACACACACACACACACACATATATATATATATATATATATAGGAGTGGCTGTGTGGTAAGTATAGCCACAGTAGTGTTGTGTGGTAAGTAGCTTGTTTACCAACCACATGGTTCTTGGTTCAGTCCCACTACGTGGCACCCTGGGCAAGGGTCTTCTGCTATAGCCCCGAGCTGACTAAAGCCTTGTGAGTAGATTTGGTACACGGAAACTGAAAGAGGCCAGTCGTATTTGTTTGTGTGTCGCTGTTTATCCCCACTATCAACGCTTGACAATCGATGTTGCAGTATTTACGTTCCCGTAACTTATATATATATATACACACACACACACGTGTGTGGATGTCTATGTATGTATGTATGTATGTATGCATGTACATATATACACATACACACCTGGATATGTAACACACTGCCTAAATACCAACCTTGAGAAATTAGGCTTCTCAAAACCAGAAAGGAGAAAGCTAATTCGGAGACTACAGATCCAATCCATCACTGGAACTGTAAAAATCTGTAAAACATTCCAGAAGTTTATCATTTAAGTATATATAAGCATGTCTAGATTTGCAACTATATGCATGAAAATACATACATAAAGCAAAACACAAATCTGCACACATACATACATGCATGCATGCATACATACATACATACATACATACATACGTACATGCATACATACATACATACATACATACATACAAAAATACTCTGTTGTTGACGTTGAAATTCCAATGAAGGAACTTTGGATCTAGGTTAGAACCCGGATCTTTCTCTTTTGGCAAGAGGTCTTGAAATAAAACATTCCACAACGACATACATACGTATACGTGTGTGCGCGTGACAGATGTGTGTATGTTTCTGTATTTGTGTGTACGTGTATCTGTATGAATATCAGTTTCAAGACGCTAAACGAACTGATTGTGTGAAGAAATGTATGTGTGTGTATGCATGTGAGTTGGGTTTGTATGCAAGGAAATTTGATATAGACTTATGTATATATATATGTGTGTATGTATACATAAGCATATAAGTGTATATGTGTGTATTTATATATATTTATGCCTGTGTGTGTATACAGATACATATTTATATACAAACATACATATATACATACATACAAATATATATATATATACATATATATA
>NC_068987.1:109245449-109246194 GCF_001194135.2 Octopus bimaculoides
ATACATATAAATATATATATATATATAGAGAGAGAGAGAGAGGGGAGAGAGAGAGAGAGAGAGAGAGAGAGAGAGAGAGAAAAGTGTACCACCATATATATTTGTTTTTCTTTTGTTAGTGCATTTGTCTGTGGGTGTAATAAGACGTTGTTATCGCTGAGAAGAAAATGTCTCAAATCGTAGGAACAATTTGATTTAGATTAATTACTTGAGGCTTGTTTGGGTGGATGGTATATTAAAGAGCTGATTGGATAAATTACACTTTACACATTTCTTATTTGCCCGGTTACTAACACGAACACTGGGCGTCTCAAAGTCATCCCGCAGAAAAAGTTTGTTTCATGAATTGATTGTCATTCAGATTATAACGTCTGAAAAAGTGTATGACCACTAAATTTAATGCATGAAATGTATCACTTTGTATGTAATTTGAAATAAATGGCATTCGTTTACCGAAACGTACATAACATTGATTTCACATCTTTCCTCAACAATAATCATGGTCATTCACTCCGTGATGATTATAGCAAACTTATTTGATATATGAGTACAATACCTTGATTGGTGAAACTCTGCTTCAGTAACTGGCCCGAACCATAAGCAATTATTCTTTGTTCTTTGGTTAATGAAAAAGCATAACATCTACACCCCTACTCGAACTTTAGGCTAGCCATGAAGTACAAAACTGATCGCCTGGATTTTACTTAACTTTGTGAACTATATATATATATATATATATATATAT
>NC_068987.1:109249242-109250005 GCF_001194135.2 Octopus bimaculoides
TATATATATTTGAGCACCATCTTTAGTCGAGCAAATCGACCCCAGGACTTATTCTTTGTAAGCCTAGTACTTATTCTATCGGGCTCTTTTGCCGAACCACTAAGTTATGGAACGTAAACACACCAGCAACGGTTGTCAAGCGATGCTGGGAGGACAAACACAGACACACAAACATATACATACATATATATACATATATTCGACGGGCTTCTTTCAGATTCTGTCTATCAAATCCACTCACAAGGCTTTGGTAGGCCCGAGGCTATAGTAGAAGATACTTGCCCAAGGTGCCACACAGTGGGACTGAACCCTGAACCATGTGGTTGGTAAGCAAGCAACTTGTTTTTATTATTATTATTATTATTATCATTATTATAAAAAGATGGGCTACAGCAAATACCACAGATAATACCACAGATTTGTTTGTCAGTTGTTTGACCTTAACTCGTTGAGCATGTCCCTTGGTGGCTGACGATATGTGCATCTCTGATCATGAGCAGAAGTAGTGGGGGAGCATCATAGCCATGTGTCGAGAGGAATTCTTTGGGGTTTGAATAATTCACCTTTCGAAACATGGGTGTTTTTCTCAACATCCTTAAACAAACCTTATTAAGGGACCATTTCAGCGGGATGGGCTACTCGACCTGAAGAAAATTCTAACTGGGCCCCCACTTCCAAGGTTCTGCGCTGTTTATCTTGATGTGAGACCACTATTTCGCGCAGATATGGTTGTGGTGCATGTGCCTGGTGTACCCTTATCAGA
>NC_068987.1:109250015-109251298 GCF_001194135.2 Octopus bimaculoides
TAGTCATGATGGGTATATTGGGCTTCGTATATTTTACCCCAGTGTCACTTTGATGGCATGCACTGCTCTCTCACTCAATAATAATAATAATAATAATAATAATAATAATAATAATAATAATAATAATAATAATAACAAGAACAAATAGTGGAGTCAAGTCAATTTCTTATACTAAACCCTTGAAGATGATTCCTCACCATAGCCGTAGTCCAGTGACCAAAACAAGTAGAAGATAAAAGATGCAACAATACAACTGCGCCAAATCTGGTTTCCTTTTCCAAGACGATTATGTGTTATTTGAGACATATTTGGTTGATATCTTTAGCAAATTGAGCAACCACATAGAAGTTCTTTAGCAAGCTTGAACTGCGTTGCTGGTTGTATCTATATGCGCCAACGTGTTTCTCAATATACCTGGACATTATGTCGAGAGACTTCGCACATTCTGGAATTACAATGACTGCTGTTAATCATATCGTATAACCATCTGCCGTCTTTGTGTAAGTAAACGTATTTCTTAAGATATACAGTTAATATTTCAAGTTAGTTTTGCACTCTTAAATATTATTATGACCAATGTCTGAAAGATATTGCGTTACCAGCTGCCTATCTGTGTGTGTGGACATATTTAACAAACATGAGGATTAATTAGAAATAACAGACGGATATTGCGAAAAAAATCATTACTTCACTAGCTTAAAAGACTTGCTTCTCAACCACATGGTTCCGGGTTCAGTTCCACTCCGTAGCACCTTGGGCAAGTGTCTTCCACTGTAGTCTCGCGCCGCCCAAATTTATGTGACTGGACGTGGTATACGGAAAGTCAAAAAAGTTAAAAGAAAGACCCTTCATCAGTTGTCCCTGTTCCATCTACTCCGCGTTTCGAAGGCAAGTACAATACGCGACTTCGTTGGAACAGTCTTTCCCGCAAAGCAAATTAAATAAAATTTGGAATTTTTTGCGGAGGGTGAAAGTGTTAACAAGAACAGGACAGTGAGACACTTCCCTCTCTCTCACTCTTCCCCCTTGACCCTCTCGTCGCTGACACGTGACGAAAAGGATTCTTTCTTTCTATCCGCTGGCTGCTTATAGAGAAGACGTGATTTTTCTGTCTCTTGTCTCTTCTCTCATTCACGTCTACTAGCGTTCAAAAAATAATAATTTTCCGATCGTCTTGGCCTAACAGCCCTTATTGTTTGTTTTTACTGTCTCACTGTCCTGTTCTTGTTAACACTTTCACCCTCCGCAAAAAAACTCCAAACTTCATTTAATTTGCTTTGCGG
>NC_068987.1:109251537-109252515 GCF_001194135.2 Octopus bimaculoides
ATATGCATATATTTATATATTATTTATATTATTATATATGACCGAAAGCCCCGCATCTTTCCTCCAAGTAAGTTTTATTTATATATATATATATATATATCTAATACAGAATGGGACAAGAACGCAAAACATCCAGGCAGGTGACAACAAGGGACAACAAAACATCCAGACAGACGATACAACGAAAACAAGGACAGGTTATTCGGAGTTTTCTTTCCTCAGTCGAGTTCCAGATTATCATTGCAATTTCGGCTGGTTATACTCGAGATTGCTCCAATCTGGTCAGCCTCAAGGAAGAAAGTAAGCTAAGTGCATTAGATTACTTGGAAGAGAGTAACGAAGGAATACGAAAAGAAGGACCAAAACAACGGAGAAATGTCACACAAATGCAAATGATAGGATATAACGACAGGTGTCTTTCGACTAAGGATGAGTTAAATTAAGCTGGTATGCGTGGAAGTAAAGCCTTACGGCAGGGACATACTATTTGACAGGCACAGGGAAGAATATAGATGTTGCACAGATGGTAGTCGAACCACGAAAGGTCAGGCTTGCCTGAACACCGGTCACGTGGGGGGAAGAAGAGAGAGAGTGAGAGGCAGAGGGATAGAAGAATTAACAAGGGGCGAGAAAAAATGAAAGGGACAGAGAGAAGTGAAAGAGGAGGGAAAGTGAGGATGAAGAGAAGGTCAGGAAATTTGAGAGAGGGGGAACTAATGAACGAAGCAAGTGTGAAAGGGCTGATAGAAAGAAGAAAAGAATGAAAGAATAGGAAGAAAAATAGAGGCGTACAAAATTTAGTTATACATATATTCTTACATATAAGACACCAAAGTGTACGTACGCCGCTATATTTTTATATATAAAAAATACAAAAATGGGACAAGAACGCAAAACATCCAGACATTCAGATGATACAAAAGGAACAAAACATCCAGTCAGACGATATATACACACACACACACACACACACACACA
>NC_068987.1:109253715-109254362 GCF_001194135.2 Octopus bimaculoides
CATTATACTATGTCTATTTATTTTTTTAAAAGACAATTATAACATTATACATACATGTATAACAGATTATGCTTTACATATATAATATATAAAATGTAAAAATACCAGTAATTATTAAAATATATAACGTAGAGCATAGAAGGTATGGTAGTATCTTACAGCTGTTTCAGTCAAGAGGCCATAGTACCCCACTTTACTTCTATCCCTTCAGTGAAATGGAGTATTTGGTAGATAAGATGAAGGCACTTGGGTGTGCCTCTGGGCTTCGTCAGAAAGTTTAGAATACATCGATTGTCATCATTTCGCAGACGGTTAATCCGCCATACCTGAAGCATTCCGGGAAGAATATCTCTACTAAAAGACTTCTAGCCTCGGCCAAATCTCTCTCAAATAATGTTCTTGATCCTTCACAATATTTCAAGCACACCCAAGTACCTTTTATTCTTTTACTTTTTTTAGTCATTTGACTGCGGCCATGCTGGAGCACCGCCTTTTAGTCGAACAAATCGAACCCCCAGGACTTATTCTTTATCGGTTTTCTTTTGCCGAACAGCTAGATTACGTGGACCTAAACACACCAACATCGGTTGTCAAGCGATGGTGGGGGAACAGACACAGAAACATACACACACACACACACACACACA
>NC_068987.1:109255356-109258291 GCF_001194135.2 Octopus bimaculoides
GACAGAAGGGTATAGCAGTGAAGTAGAGGCCAGCACAGAGGTATAGATAGAAAGATGGAGGAAGACAGATAGATAAATAGATAGAAAGTATACAGAGAGAGAGAGAGAGAGAGAGAGAGAGAGAGAGAGAGAGAGAGAAACTTACTCACAGACACATATACACACACATGCAGACATGTCATTCTCATTGTAGCTGTCGCTGTCATCATCATCATCATCATCATCATGACCATTGCTTGTTGAGACTGATCTGTTTATGTTTTCTTTTGTCTAGCGATCTTCTTCAATATCCATTGCCTATTAGCAATCAATATTGTACTCTACACATCCTACATTTTTGAAACCCTACAGATGCACACAAACACACACGCACACACATACACATACACACAAATACATACACACATATGCACACAGTACACATTCACACACACACACACACACACACACACACATTTACAGGTGTACAGTACCATTCATTAAGGGTTGACTTTCGATTCTTCAGCTCTTTTGGTATCATCTTCAAACAGACCATTTGTAGCAGTCTTTTGTGTATTTTTCATTTTTGTGACCAGAATATCGGTAATTTCTATAGAATTCTTGAAATATCCATTTGTCCCAGATGGCCAGAGCTCTACAATCGCTGCTTCTGAATTAATTCCGAAACTGTCAGCTGGAAATAGCAAATACATCGATTGTCGTCATTTCGCAGACGGTTAATCCGCCATACCTGAAGCATTCCGGGAAGAATATCTCTACTAAAAGACTTCCAGCCTCGGCCAAATCTCTCTCAAGTAACGTTCTTGATTCTTCACAATACTTCAAGCAAAAATTACAAATAGCTGCTAAAAGTGTATTTCCATTGTATAAATGAGAAATTTTGTGCTTTTTAAAATACGACCGTATCCAGTCCTTCTCACTAGAACAGAGCCTCCTCTGAAATCTTATTTTGTTCATGTCTAACTAACAGGTGTTGATTTACAATAGTTTAAAAGGAGCTCACCGGCCTCGAAGGTCCTGCAAACTTCATGGACACAAACATCTTTATTCAGCTGGCATTAAAAAAGGGTTAGATGTGTTTTTACGTAGTCTTTGTTCCTGCTGAAAACAGAAGCCAAATCATTCTTCAGTCACATTTAATTGTGTTCCTCGATAACTGTCCCCTAGATACACTGTAACAAGCACTCTATCGGTTGCGACGGCGAGGGTTCCAGTTGATCCGATCAACGGAACAGCTTCTTCGTGAAATTAACGTGCAAGCGGCTGAGCAATCCACAGACACATGTACTCTTAACGTAGTTCTCAGGGAGATTCAGTGTGACACAGAACGTGATTAGGCTGACCCTTTAAAGTGCAGGTACTGCTCACTTTTGCCTGCTGAGTGGGCTGGAACAACGTGAAATAAAGTGTCGTACTCAAGAACACAACGCTCCACCAGGAATTGAACTCGCAAACATACGATCGTGAGCTGAATACCGTAACCACTAAGCCACGGCGCTTCACAGATACACAGCATCACAGTATAATACAGGCTGGTTGCTTCTGGAAACATCTTTGGTCATAAATCAGCTCGGTCAGAACTGAACTGAGCTAAATAACAGCAGTGGTTAAGAATGTTAATTTTTATATCTGATATTGTATTAAATTTATTTTCTCCTACATAAAACCCGTGTAATAATACATTTACTAATCTTCAGTTATATAACAGTAGAATTAATTTCTAAGAAAGATACATGATAGAGTTTATTACATATTCAAGTAGTTACGTTTTTGAGAAGTATTCATTTCAATATGTCCGCTATTATGAAGTATGCAACGTGTGACGTGATCCTGAAGATTTAGAAACGTATTGCCAACGATTTTCAGTTAGATTCTGAATTACATTTGTTGTTATAGATCGTGTCTCTCGTAGAAAGATGTTTAATTGAATATACATTATGCAGTAATAGTTTTTACTTGTCTACTTAAAGTTGAAAAACTATTAAACGTTTTAACAAATTTATAAAATTAAACAATTGTAAGTAAATTTTGATTTAAGACAAAAAATAATGCATCACGTTTCTAAATATTTTTACGAAATAATTCTATCATGCTGGCTTCAAATTTTTTTGCACAAAGCCAGAAATTTGAGGTTACATCGACCCCAGTGCTTAACTGGTATTTAATTCATCGACGTCGAATTGACGGAAAGCAAAGTCAACCTCGGCGGAATTTAAACACACAGTGTGAGGAGGGATGAAATGACCTTAGGCTTTTTTCCCCGGCATGCTAACGATTCTTTTGTACTCAAGGCACAAGGCTCGAAATTTTGGAGGAGGGGGCCAGTCGATTAGATCGACCCCAGTACACAACTGGTACTTAATTTACCGACCTCGGCGGAATTTGAACTCAGAACGTAAAGACAGACGAAACATTGCTAAGCATTTCGCCCGACGTGCTAACGTCTCTGCCAGCTCACCGCCTTTAATAATTCTATCATATTCTTGTATTCTTTCATTTATTGCACTCATGGATTTACGGCCATGCTGGAGCAACGCCTTTGCGGGTTTAGCTGAACAAATAACCCCCACTACTTATTTTTAATCCTGGTAATTATTCTATCGCTAAGTAATGGCGACGTAAACAAATTAACACTGACTGTGAAGCGGTGGCGAGACAAAAACAAACTCACACACACAACAAATACACACAAAGGGACGCACATACACACGCAGATATTTATGATGGACATTCACGCAGTTTCCGTCTTCTAAATTCACTCACAAGGCATTGGCCAGCCTGGGGCTATAGTTGAAGACACTTGCCCAAGATGCCGCGGAGGGGGACTGAAATTGAAACCACGTGGATGCAAAGCGAGTTTTTTAACTTCGCTGCCTGAGCTTGTGTGTGTGTGTGTGTGTGTGTGTGTGTGTGTGTGTGTGTGTGTGTGTGTGTG
>NC_068987.1:109260642-109262554 GCF_001194135.2 Octopus bimaculoides
TGTGTGTGTGTGTGTGTGTGTGTGTGTGTGTGTGTGTGTGTGTGTGTGTGTGTGTTTCCCCCTCCTCCAGCCATCACTTGACAACCGATGCTGGTGTGTTCAGGTCTCCGCAACATAGCAGTTCGGCAAAAAGAGTCCAATAGAATAAGTATTAGGCTTAAAAGGAATTAGTCCTGGGGTCGATTTCTTCGACTAAAACCCTTTAAGATGGTGCTCCAGCATGGCCGTAGTCAAAATCACTGAAGCAAGTAAAAGTAATAGTATACACACACACACACACACATATATACTACCTTAAATGCTGCACTCCGTGCGGTGGGCTGTTGGGCCTGTGACCCAAAACTAAACAGTACTAAATAGCATGACTATAATACGTCTATAATGACTATATGCCTCTGTAGTGTTTGACCAGTGGTTAACGACGGATAAGAATTAATTCTGTAATGCATTCATTATATTGTTCCATCCGAAGTTGAATTCTAACTGTTAGCCAAAGTTCTCATCTCGACGTAAAATTAACGAAGCATTTATTAGCACAACAATCGTTTCGAATTCATACTGCACTACTCCTTGGTGGGCGAGGAACGATGTAATAACACCGGATGCAACGCACAGTGCAAAAGAGCCTCCTCAGGTGACATAAGACGCTTCACAAGTTCACAAATTTACATTTCGATTTCGCTTCGAGCTTATACGGTGGTGGTGAGAGATTCTAGCAGTTCAGACCAATTTGTTACAATGAAAAACATGTAGTTGGGAAGAAAATAGAAGAATAAAAACATAAAGCATCTAACATGAATACGGGTGGCGGGAGTTCACATTTGGTCAAGAAATCGTTGCAAAAAATGAAAATTACAAAGAGTCTAGTGTAAATGAAAGAGCTGTTTATGGCTGCAACGTGTGTAAGCTATTGATGGCAGGCTAGGGCAGTCAAGTGCAACGCCATGGTCAGATTCAGGTCTTTAGGCCTTGTGACTGCCTACGTTTACTCACACACACAGACACAGAGACACAAACGCATTCATATGTATGTGTGCGCGCACTGGGGTCGATTTGCTCGATTATAAAGGCGGTGCTCCAGCATGGCCACAGTCAAATGACTGAAACAAGTAAAAGAGTAAAGAGTAAAGTGTATGTGCGTACGTGTCTATGTATCCTACTTAATTTTTTTTTTTTTTACTTAGCTTCAGCACCACCAGTCGTCATCATCGTCATCATCGTCCTCATCATCTTTATTATATTTTTATACGTATATATTTAATATTATTATTCATATTTCTAGTGGGTGAAGGGGACATAGGTTTTCTTTTGTAAAACAAGAATATTCCCATCAGGATAACAATGCACCGCCATTTTTCGAATTGCGCGCCAACACATTTTTCCACATTTTTCCTTGTTTTTTTTTCTTTTTCTTTTGACATTTCATCTTACAGACACACACACATACACACATGCACGCACACAGATACAGACGTACATACATATATATACACATCTCAATAAAGATCTATACGATGAACATGTGTACCTGCATCCATAGATCGATACATAGATACGCGTGTGTAGCTTTGTAGATATGAATGCATGTAAACAAGTATACGTCTCGCTGTGTCCTTCTATGTAAGTGCGTGCATGCGTGTGTTTGCCCGTGTGTATGCATATTTGCGTCTTTGTATACGTATGCATGTGTGTGTGTGTGTGTGTATGTGTGTGTGTGTGTGTGTGTGCAGGGGTGCGTATGTGTTTGGTGTTTTGTTCTTTTTCACTGAACTCCCTAATGTAATTATACTTTCTCTACACTGGAGGTCGTGGGAAATGCAAAACAGCAGGTTTTACAAATGTCTTTGCCTTTTCTCTTTATACTCACATACATACACACATGTATATATGTGTATGTATATCAGCATGGCCG
>NC_068987.1:109262681-109264152 GCF_001194135.2 Octopus bimaculoides
TATATATATGCATACATATATTCATAAAGTGTGCATATATACATATACATGTCCGTGTGTGTGTGTGTGTGTGTGTATCTGGTATGTATATGTATGTAAAGATGTTTGCATGTATGTGTATATGTATCTATATATGTGTGTATATATATATATATATATATATATATATATATACGTAAGTATCTATGTGTGTGTAGGTGAATATATACATATATGTGTGTGTATGTGTTTGTCGTGTGTCTGTATATGTATGTGTATTGTATATATATATATATATATGTATATATATATATATATATGTATATATATATATATATATATGTATATATATATATATGTGTGTGTGTATATATGTAGATATATATAATCCTTTTTTGCTACTGACTTCATTGTTATTACTGCAGCAGCAGCACCACCAGCAGCACTGCAGTAGTAGTAGTAGTAGTAGTAGTAGTAGTAGTAGTAGTAGTAGTAGTAGTAGTAGTAGTAGTAGTAGTAGTAGTGGCTGCAGCAGCAAAAGTAGGAGTTGCTGTTGTTGTTGTTGTCATTGCTTTTGCCTGAGCCAAAAGAATTGGTTCAAGACCAATTACGATTAGAATTCCCAGAGCAATGGCTCGGGGAATTCTAAACTTGTGATTGATTCATATACAACAAACTACTATATATCTTGTATTTTTATTTCTTTCTTATTTATTATATATTCTTTCAGAGTTATTACTTCCATGTGTTGATGCTGCTGCTGATGATGATGGTATGGTTGCTGTAAATGTTGTTGTTATCGTTATTCTAGACGTTATTGTTGTCGACTGTGTTGTTGGTGTTGTTGTTGTTGTGTCTACTTATAACTACGGTTTAAAATTGCTGCTGACAACAATAACAACCGCAACAACAGCAACAAACATGGGTAATAATTATTCTTTTTTTTTTCCTTTTCCTATTTAATAATGACCGTTGATTATATTTTCAGTTGTCGGCCATTTTTATTTAATGTTTTATACATACATCGACACAGAAACACATACATCGACACAGAAACACATACATCGACACAGAAACACATACACACAAGTACACAAATATATAATTGCACATACACGCAGTCACTTACACATACTGACATACGTCAGATCACACACACACACACAAAAACACACACACACACATTTTTGTATACGTGAGCGTGCATGTGCGAGTAACTTTGTGTGCTGCTATGGTCATTTCTCAGTGTGTGTGTATATCGTATATACATATACATAAATATATGTATATATATATATATATATATATATATATATATATACGCACACACAAACACACACACACATATATATACATATACATATGTGTGGCGGGGGAAGATTTGTGTACATATATATATATGCACATATGCGTATGTGTGTATGCATGCGTGTTTATATACATATATATATATATATATATATATATATATATACATGTACATGTATGTATT
>NC_068987.1:109264162-109264590 GCF_001194135.2 Octopus bimaculoides
ATGTATTTATAGGCGCAGGAGTAGCTGTGTGGTAAGTAGCTTGCTTTCCAACCACATGGTTCCGAGTTCATTCCCACTGTGTTGCACCTTGAGCAAGTGTCTTCTACTATAGCCTCAGACCGACCAAAGCCTTGTGAATGGATTTGGTAGATGGAAACTGAAAGCCCGTCTTATATATGTGTATATATATATATGTATGTGTGTATATGTCTGTGTTTGTCCCCCCCCCACCATCGCTTGACAACCGATGGTGGTGTGTTTACGTCCCAGTAACATTAGCGGTTCAGCAAAAGACACTGATAAGTACTAGGCTTACAAAGAATAAGTCCTGGGGTCGATTTTCTCGACTAAAGGCGGTGCTCCAGCATGGCCACAGTCAAATGACTGAAACAAGTAAAAGAGTAAAAGAGTATATATATACATGTACA
>NC_068987.1:109264815-109271205 GCF_001194135.2 Octopus bimaculoides
ATATCTATGTGTGCGTGTGTGTTTATATGCATGTTTGTGCCTATATGTGTGTGCTCACATACATACGAAAATATGCAACATACGTGAGTGCATGCATAGGCGTGACTCAGTGTGTATATATGATGGTATATATGAGATATTGTCAAGATCGGATGCTCTGATATTGTAGCCAGTGTCATTATTTCAAATGTTCACTCTTCATGTCTTTCCCAGATGGCGTGTGAATGAATAAAGTGTTGAAAAAATGCTAACAGTATTATTCTTGGCGTTCAAAATCACGACAGAACGTATTTTATAAATTTCCGGCTAATGGAGGGGTCTCTTTCTGTTTGCAACGTGTAGCTTGATCCGGTTGTATTTCCTGTTATAATTCCCCAGGTAAAATTTGTTCCATTGATGGCATTTAGACATTATTTCCGTTCCTTTGTATAAATATCGTTTTGCTGTGATACGATATTTTTCCGTAGCACGGATTTTTCAATTTGCTCTATTCATTACGTATGGTACGGTATCATAGATAATCGACCAGAATATATCGGAATCATTCCGAGATCTTTCAATTTCTATAGAGAAAAAAGCGGTCAATGCTGTGTCTTTCAGTGCATTGTTTTCTTCAGCCAAGTCGGTCAAGGCGCACACCTCCTTCCGGTGCTTTGGACTATTCGTGTTTCCTTGCCCTCATTCCTAGACGTAGACTTTTGATTAAAGAAACGTTATTTAAAGTGTCTTCGCTCGTGCCGATATACCATTTTTTTCTTTTCTCACTCTCCACGTTACCTTGGTTTTGTAGGTAATTACTGTGCTTAAACAATCATTATTAAATAAACATTGCCAGGCGCAGGAGTGGCTGTGTGGTAAGTAGCTTGCTTACCAACCATATGGTTTCGGGTTCAGTCCCACTGCGTGGCACCTCGGGCAAGTGTCTTCTGCTATAGCCTCGGGCCGACCAAAGCCTTGTGAGTGGATTTGGTAGACGGAAACTGAAAGAAGCCCGTCGTATATATGTACATATATGTGTGTGTTTGTGTGTCTGTGTTTGTCTCCCCAGCATCGCTTGACAACCGATGCTGTTGTGTTTACGTCCCCGTAGCATAGCGGTTCGGCAAAAGAGTCCGATAGAATAAGTACTAGGCTTTCATAGAATAAGTCCTGGGGTCGATTTGCTTGACTAAAGGTGGTGCTCCAGCATGGCCTCAGTCAAATGACTGAAACAAGTAAAAGAGTAAAAGAGTAAAAGAGATTTCCCCTAAGTCAAGTTATTTCATACAGCTGAATAGGTTTCATTCTTATTGTCTTTTAGCAGACTTTACATTAATTTGCTGTCGAAAATTTTCGTACAGTTATAGCTAAGCTTCATCAAATAACAAACAGTTATTTGCAACTGGTTGGGAAGTGTTTTCTGACACAGAATATAAAAATATTGATCCGACCGCTATTCTGCATATTTTGCGGTTTAACGAAGTTGTGCTGGATAAGCTTCAAAACTATAACGATATATACACAATCGGAGACCTTTTCAAAGTCATCAAAAGTTATTATTGAAGTGCCTGAATTCCAAGTCTGAGTAAGAATATCTGGTTACTACAACTTCGCGATCACCGGAAGCCTGCTTTTCCCCCCATTAGTATACTTTCCAATGCAATCTGTAATCCTATTCTGTATAACCGAACTGAAACTACTGTTATTCACAGTTATACCTGTCCAGTTTCCATGCTCTATGAGATCTCTCTTTTAGGAATGTGTTAAATTCTGCTCCAAACTTCTAATCTTAAGATACCTGTCCTGTCTTCCATATATTACCAAATAGCACCAATAATATTTATGCAGTCAACGTATTTATCTGTTTACAGTGTTTCTCCAGCAATTCCCTCCAACCGGAGTCATTTTGCTTTTTAATTGCTCAATGGCTCTTGTCATTTCTTCAACAGATATTTCGCGTTCAGCCATATTCGGCACCTCTTGTGGTTCAGGAATTACCAGAGCATTTCTTCCATTCAACGCCTTGTTCAGGATTCTGTTAAAATGGTCTTTCCATTTTCCACGGATTTTTATATCCAATGTTTTAGATCCGAACCCACCCACATCAATATTAAACACGAGTAGTATTTTTGATTAATTTACATTGCTTGTAATATTATTTATTATTTCATCGGGTTTTTCTGATCCCCCTATTATCTCCCCCATTGACTAACTTAACTGCTTCATCAATTTTTACTTCGAAGAATCTCCTTTCATCTCTTCCTAAACACGTTTTCACCTCTGTTGCAACTCCAATATTTAGTTTTCTACTTTAAAGTCTATTCTTATTCCCTCTTCAATTTTCAGCAATTCATTTTGGTTCCTTTCGTGCCTCAATAACTTCTCGTGTTTCATCTGAAATCCATTTCCCTTTTATCTTTCTTCTCCCTAGAAAATTTTGGCTACATTCTGGTGCTGCGTTTCCTTTACATTTTTCCATGTATGCACCATTGATTCCTATAACAATTCACTTCATAGCTTCCAGCACCACACATCGATTTCAACTGTCTATTACAAATTCTTCTCTAATTTTATCATTCGTTAATTTTTCTTCACCAAACCTAGTAACCCCTTCCTTTTTTGATTTAACCTACAGCTTTAATTAAATAATCCCTCTTACTAACTAATGGTCATTTACAGCATCTGCACTTCGATATGTTCAAACATTTAGAAGTGATTTATAATGTTGCCGATTTATCAAATTACAATTTATATGATTACAAACTTTTCTTTTTGGATATGCCTATGTATATCACTGAATATCCTAGCTGTTTAAAGAACGCACTTCCTATGATAAAATTGTTAGCTGTAGAGAGGCTGACCAATCTCACCCCATTTTCATTAGTATCTTCAAGCTTATGTATATCCATTGTTTGTTTCATACCTCGTTACATCGTTATTACTCTCGGCTTCATGCATTTAGATCACCAGTTACAATTTTTATGTGTCTTGATGTGATGCTATCAATTCCCTTTTGCTACAGTTGGTTGAAAGAATTTTTCCTTTTATCATCTGCATTATTTATCCGGGCATAGCAAACAATAATATTGATGTTATATAACTCAGCTTTTAAGCTATTACTTAAAAGTTTCTATTGAAATAATGAGCTTCAAAACATTTTATTCACAATCTTGCAGACTTAGTTACAGCCCATATTAATTTCTCTTGTGGTCAAAAGCGTGTTGCCATCTCTTGCCATAATTTGATCTATCCCTCCAAGTCTAGTTTCTCTTAGAGCTAACATATTAAATTTGTTTTGCTCTATCATCCTATTTCTCTGCATCAGTCTTCCCTCCTACTGCATGTTCAAACATTCCATGCTTCAACACATGTTTTAGTATTACATTTCTGTTTCCTCGGAATTTGTGGTTTTCATTACTGGCAATATAAAGCAGTAGAGGATTCGCTGGCTCCATGCCACAGCAGTGAAGCCTTCATCACGGTAGATGCAGTTCTCAGTTTCAAGGAGATGATATTTTTGTCAAAATAGGTTTTCACCGAACAAGCTGCCTAAAACATATCATCACTGATAACTTTATTGATGCCACCCCACTGTCGATTCCATGTCTAGTTTAGCAAGCTAAAATTGCCCATTATCGCGTTTATAATATTACGGTAAAGACACGAAGCAATTGAAATGGATTAACTACGACTGGCGAACATTTTGTTACACACACACACATACAGACACACAAATAGATACAAACACATACACTCACACACACAAATATGTATGTTTTTCAATATATGTATTTATATGTACACACACACACGCATATTTTTACATGTGTGTGTGTGTGTATGTGTGTGTGTGTGTGTGTGTGTGTGCGTGCGTGCATGAATATAATGAGAAGGGAATGATAAGGGCCCTGACCTCTGCAGGCCCTTCAGACTTCTAATGCGGGACTTTGGTAGATATAAAGTATGGCGAAGAGCGTAGAAAGAGACAGAGATAGAGAGAAAGAAAGAGTGAGTGAGTGAGTGAGTGAGTGAGTCAGTGAGTGAGAGTTATCAAGTGGGAGAGAAAGAGAGAGAGAGAGAGAGAAAGAGACAAACTGACAAACAGATAAATAGATAGACAGACAGACGGACAGACAAGTAGATAGATGGATGGATAGATAGAGAGATAGATAGATATAGATAGATAGACAGACAGACAGATAGTTAGATAAGACAGACAGACATGCAGACAGACAGACAGATAGATAGATAGATAGATAGATAGATAGATAGATAGATAGATAGATAGATAGATAGGGACGAACGAACCAACGAACCAACGAAGGCAGGAAAGAAAGAAAGAAAGAAAGAAAGAAAGAAAGAAAGAAAGAAAGAAAGAAAGAAAGAAAGAAAGAAAGAAAGAAAGAAAGAAAGAAAGAAAGAAAGAAAGAAGGAAAGAAAGAAAGAAAGAAAGAAAGTCAATGGTGACTCTTTCGTTGCAATTTTGCCAACACCGTGTCTTCTCAAAACGTTGCACTTGAAAACACGAAACATGGACGACGAAGTAAACAGTCACTATTCATAAAGTTATTTTGACTTTACAGTTAGTATTTAATCTTTGTTCAGTGCATGTTTAGTGTACACAAGTACAGAAGCCTATAAAACAAGTAGTTGCTCACATCTTTTGGTCTTGCATACATGCCTACGTACTTATGTGCAGATGTATGTATCCAGATAAATAGATGGATTAACGAGATAAATATACGGTGTACTAAATCATGGCAGGTATATACAAACATGCATAATTACATACATACCACACGTGCTTGTGTGTGTGTGTATGTGTGTGTGTGTGTGTGTGTGTGTGTGTGTCTGTGTGTGTGTGTGTACGTGCGTGCCTGGGTGTATGTACGTGCACAAATGCATACGTATGTCTGTGTCCGTAAATATATATATATATATATATATATATATATATATATATACTTTTACATATATATATTCATATAGATATATATATACATTTACAAACACATATATTTATATAGATATATATATATATACACGCTATATACACGCAAGCACACACACATATGTATACGTATGTACATAAGTGCGTATGTATGTGCATGTATGTGTTTCTATATGTATGCCCTACAAAAGCCATGTTATAATAATATTTAGCCAATTTATTTAGCTAATCCCTGTATTTATTTGTTCCCAGTCTGTGTACGTATATATGTCCAGATACGCATACATATATCTCGGAACACGCATCAGTCATCCAACAGATTATGCCTTGTACTGAAACGTACCATCCTGATCAAATTAATGAAATGCATTTTTATTCGTTCTGCTACGGAACGTTGTATGGCTTTTCTGAGAATATTCAATGATTAAAGCGAAAATATCTCGAACACAATTGATCCACCAGCCATGGGCAATTAAAAGGCACTTGCTTTTGGTAGTTTGAATAATACCAGTTTTATAGGGTTGCTTGATTGGTCATAGATGCGTGTGTCCCTTCTGGGGTTTCTGTATTATAAAGTTTTATTTCATTATGTAATTATGTCTGTTGGCCCCTTTGATTAGTTTTTTTCAATCACACAAAATCGATGTAAAAGTTCCCATGTATTGTATTTCCTCTTTGTAATTATTTTTACTGCATATTTTTACTGGACAACTGAGCCCATTTCTGTGTACCTTGGGGTATATGCAATGTTTTGCTTTCGTTCTCTGATGTCTAATATGTATTGTGCCGTGCTATTTTCTATATATCCTTTATAAGTGAAACCCTGTGGTTTTGATTATATAGCGGTATCATTTTCAATAATTCCCAGAGCAACTAACATGTTAGGGATTGTTTCTGCTTTCAATCCAAACATTCTGGTTAGATCTACTTCCAGTTATCTATACTGAGATAATTTTCTCGCTTCTTCTCAGCAAATGCTATGTAAGAAAGTTTTTAAAATATTTACACGTTCTAACATATCGTTATTTCCTGGAACGTACCTATGCCTATCCTTAGAGGTAATCGGACAATATCATTACAGAAATAGTTATGTGACACAGTATTTGTGTCAATTATAAACAGTAATAAAATATCAGCATAGTTTGTATGAAATATTGTCGGATATCTCTTTCTCTCTTGTTTTACTTGCTTCAGTCATTTGACTGCAGCCATACTGGAGCACCGCCTTCAGTCGAGAAAATCGACCTCAGGACTTATTCTTTGGAAGCCTAGTACTTATTCTGTCGGTTCATTTTGCCGAACCGCTAACTTCCGGAGACTTAAACACACTCGTGATGTTTGTGGACAAACATGTACACACAGACATACACACACCCACACACACACACGCACACACGCACACACACACACACACACACACACACACACAAACATACACGCACGCACGCACGCACACACAC
>NC_068987.1:109271367-109281367 GCF_001194135.2 Octopus bimaculoides
ATATATATATGACAAGCTTCTTTCAGTTTCTCTCAACCAAATCTACTCACAAGGCTTTGGTCGATCCGCGGCTATAGAAAACACTTGCCTGGGACTGAACGCGGAACCATGTGGTTGGTAAGCAAGCTACTTACCACACAGCCACTCCTGCACCTATACCATTCGGTATATTTTGTAGTGATGGCCTGCTCCTCTATCGCGAAATGTTTGCTTCAATCTTCCATTCATACCAGATTCATTACGAGACCAGTTTATCAATTTATTTAGTGAGTTAGTTAATTAGTTAGTTAGTTAGTTAGTTAGTTAGTTAGTTAGTTAGTTAGTTAGTTGTCAGCGGGTCAGTTAGTTAGTAAGAGACATCTTGCTTAATGCAATGCCGGTCACGTAAGGCCATGCCATTACTAACGCTCCTCCGGACACTTGCTCACGGCCTCATTTGGGCACCATGTAAAGGTCCGATCTTAATATTACTCTATCGATTAGCTGTTTGAAGTCAAATCCGTTTTCATGTAAGAATTTTGTTGCTGTAGATACATATAATCGATTCGGTAATATTTTTTATGATAGTTAATTAGAGAATATTTGTGAATTAGAAGGGTTAGTGAGCAACTGTAATATCTACTTTCTTGTATTCCTCTCTCTCTCTCTCTCTCTCTCTCTCTCTCTCTCTCTCTCTCTCTCTCTCTCTCTCTCTCTCTCTCTCTCTCTCTCTCTCTCTCTCTCTCTCCCTCTCCCTCTCATACGCTATAATCCCGTTCCACCTTCTTTCCACAGTCAGTCTGCAAACACAATCTATGGGTACCAGGCTTACTATATACTTTCTTTTATTTCTTTATCTTTTATTTTTTTACTTGTTTCAGTTATTGATTGCAGCCATGTTGTATCGCCGCTTTCAAGAGATTTTAGTCAAATACACTGAACCTTGTGCCTACACCATCGGTTTCTTTTGCCGCACTGTAAAGTTACGGTGACGTAAACTAACCAACACTGGTTGTCTAGCGGCGGCAGGACAAACACACGCGCACACACACACGCACGCACACACACGCACACAGACGCACACACACACACACACACGCACACAGGTCTACAAAATACACTTACAAGGCTTTGGCTAGCCCAGAGCTATAGTAGAAGACACTTGCCCAACGTCTAGTGCAGTGAGACACTAAATCCGAAACCAGGTAGTTGACAAGCAACCCTCTTTCCACGCAGCCATGTTTTTCTCGTATGGCGTATCTTCTACTATAGACCCAAGCTGGTCAAAGCCTTGGAAGTGGATTTAGCAGACACAAATATATACATAGAACGAACAACTTCAGAATATCTATAAATTGTTCCTTGAGGGGTCTTTGTCTACGTTATAACATTGTATATAAACGTATAGTAACCACAACACATGTTATCTCAAGAACTTACGTTGGATTATCGATCGGCTCTAAGCGCCGATTCCTTGCACAAATTACTCCTTCTTGAGCACTGACTGTAAGCAATCTTCTCCCCTGGCCCCCTATACTCGCTAGCTCAAAGCGGAGGGCATTCTTTACGACATTTCCTGGTTTGTAATTGATTTTGGAATGCTGTAAATGGGAAGTTCACTACCATGTCTTTTATGCTGCCGTGAGTCCTCCGAACTATTTCGTGAGAATGAAGGCCTCGTTGTTAATAGGTTCTATGATGTAATTTCTTCCTGTAGCCATCAATATTACAAAACTCTTTCATATTGCTATGAATCATTATCTTCTAACGGAATTGGTTTTTCGTATTCACTTCTCTTCCTCTTCGCATTTAGCACACTTATTCCTTAATACTCATTCTCTACTGAACTTTTCTTATCTATTGCACTTGGAGAATTTCTCGTCCTTTACAGACAACGACTCGCTCTTTTCCTCGTCTCTTCCCTCTCTTATTAATTCGCCAGTATGTCTAGATGCCTCGACTTTCCGACTCCCGTATTACTAATTTCACTCTATTTAACTCATACATTTTACAATGCTTATATTTTAACCCAGAGAGTGTTTCTATAATCTTTTTGTTACCCCCGCCCCACCCCCACTGCCGGTTTGCTATTATTAATTCGTTGGTGTTTTTTTCTTTCAGAACTAACATACCGAGTTCCATTTCTCTCGCTTTTAATCTTATGGCCATTGAATTGCTTTTCAACTGCACTCCTTTGCTTCTTTTATCAACGTTTGTTATATCTTGTTCTGATAGTTGAACATCTTATATTAATCGATTACCTCCTCTACACCCCTCTACCTTCCTTCCCTCCTCCGTCCCTACCTTCATACTTATGATAACTCCTCCTCTACTTCCCTCTATCTTTCTAATTTATGGAACTAACATATATTCATATGCATTACCCCTACAATCCAATTGCCCGGCTCTTGTGTAGAGGTTATCGGAATTTAGTTGCACAGTGTTATCAAAACCCTTGATCGTTGATACTCTTATATTTTGCTTGTATGTATATCTACAACATTGATTCGGTATTGGACTTCATTGCATAATACCTATAGTTTTTATATCAACAGTTATCGATTGTACGAAACAGCTGTAAGAAATAAAAACTTCTCTACAGGATATAAATTTTATGTGCAAATTTCCATAGAAATACATTCCTTATGCTTATTGTTATTTGCCTGTCCTTCTAATAACATTACCGCTCCCGGATCATCGTACTTAGAGCCGAGTTTTCTACATCCAAACTAAAGCTGAAGAAGAAGACCAAGCGTAATATTCGACTTCCTCTTAGCAATACTTGACGACTATCTTAATCATGCTTACATAAACATTTTATGACCCATTCTTAATATTTACACACTCACACACACACATGTTTATATGTATAATGTATATATATATATATTATTTAATGAATACATAAAACAACCAAGAAAATAAATATATACTATGCGTTCGAGTTTCGTTTCTCCCATTGAAAGGTAATATAATATTAAAATTTAATTATATTTTTCATATTATCATTATTATTCATATTATTTTTATTCATATTATTATTATTATTATTATTATTATTATTATTATTATTATTATTTATCTATTTTTCTTATTGTCATCGTCATCATCACCATCATCATCATCGTCGTCATCATCATCATCATCATCATCATCATCATCATCATCATCATCATCATCATCATTATTATTATTATTATTATCATTCTTCTTATTATCATTACTATTTTCTTTCGCCTCCATTGTATATTGGTCTTGTTGCTTTTTTCTTTTCCGTAGGCCTGGTGGCGAGAGGTTGGGTGGGGGTGTGGTGAGGGTGGGGGAGATGATTGTTTTTCTGTTTATTTCTGCTTTGTTGCAACCTAATCTAGAATTGATAAGAAGAATACATGGTTATATTTTAAAATTAAGTGTGAATAACGCAGACCGAAACGGCAGACGAGTGATATGCACATACATAAATATTCGTAGCCATACACAGACTTACATATACACATACACACACATATAAATATATGTGTGTATGTGTATACGTATATACGTTTATATATAAATTGTTTCATACGTATATATATATGTACATATATACACACACATTTATACATATGCATGCATATATACATATATATATACACACACACACATATATATATATATATGTATGTAGGTAGGTATGAAAAAGTATGACAAAGCGATTGGCTGATGCAAATAATATATACATTGAATATGATATATTGATTATGCAAATAATGCTGTTCTAGTGATGGCTTTTTTTCAAAGAAAAAAACTTACATAATCGATGGCCATGGGAAATTGATTATTTTGATCATAGAACGCATTTGTATACATACATAAATATTTATGTATACATACATAAGTACCTACATATGTGTACATATGTGTGTATATATATGTGTGTGTGTATGTTTATGCATATATATTTGTATATTGATATGTATATACATATGCATATTTATTTATACAAATATGCATGTATTTTTTATGTACGTGTGTAAATATATCTACTTATATATACATATACTTATATATACGTATAAACACACACATATGAATATATATTATGTATACTTACATGTGTTTATTCATTTATATAATATAGTCGCATATACATATGCTCGTGTGTGTAGCCAGCAATAAACTAGAACCCCTTAAACACGTATATCCTTGCGAGAATAAGAACCCCTTCGAAGGACAATCACGCAATAACAATGTGTGGTATAGTATACAGAACAAGACCTGTATAATCCAAGAAACCTTGAACAAGTTCAGCCCTACGATGACTAATAATTCAAAGAAGGAAATATCATAACCCCAAGAACACAAAATACAAAGAGTACATAGCCAACAAGCGTGTCAAATTTATGCGCTCATCATCAGCTGCTTAGCGGACATCGTTCTGGTTTTGACACCTGGGCAGTGCTATTCAAACCAGCGATGTTAACAGCGTTAAGAATATAAACGCTACCAAGGAAATTGTTAAACAAGAAGTAAGACCGAAACATCAGTACAATGTCTTCATTACGTATGCAACTGCTAGCTATTACAGAGAACAAATACAAACATCAAATATGAAACATTTATCATTTCATACATAAAGTTATGAAGAACAGATTTTTTTTTAATGCAACAGTGTAATATGTGTGTATATCAAACGTAGAAGGACAAGGTTTTTAACAGTTCTTTGTTTCCTCTGAGTTTCGTGATGCAGTATTGCAAACCAACAGTTTGCTTTTGACTGTAAAAGCAATATACTGTATAGAGGGGGCGGGGGGCGAAACTCGCAGTTAAAGACTGTTGAAAAGTAATATCTGGTACTTACTATATTTATTTAACTCTTTTTATGTGCTGTGTACCATCTCATCACGCCTAAATATATGTATATGTGAATGTACATAGACAGACAGACAGACAGACAGATAGATAGATAGATAGATAGATAGATAGATAGATAGATAGATAGAAAATAGATATGGGTATAGATATAGATATAGATATGTATGTGTGTGTGTCTGTGCTTTGGGATGTGTATATATGATCGGCAATGTGTGAAGCTAAGTTATGTATATAATGTCCGTGGTTGTTCTTCCCTTAAATATTTTAATTAAGAGGTTGTTTTTTTTTTACTTGATTCCTCTATATTCTGTAGAAAGGCAAATGCTTTTAGGCAAAGTATAATATAATACACAAGAAAGTTGAAACACTTTAGTAACAAATTGAAATTTGTTAGACTTAAACATAAATCACAAATAAGATGTTAGACAACAGAAATGTGAGTATCTTATGAACAAAATGGCTAAACTAAATATGAATGCACTGATTGATCATTGCATCATTTTATTCTTTTGTCTATTTCAGCAACCTGTAACCTGTACTGGAATGGTATTTTGAATTTCTTAGCACAAATTGTAACACATTTCTTTGTTTGACAATTCATTTTACAAAACTATTTGACACATCTCACCCAAATTTCGTTTGATTATATTACAGCTGACCTGAGTGAGATTTTTTTGTCTATTGTGATGTCTTCCTTTTCTAATAAAAGTGAATTGCACACAGGAATCAGTAAACTAGCAGTGAATTGTTTAAGACCGTTTAGGCTTGGATCTTAATCAACCGAAACAGATTTCCCTGATGGTCATCGATGATAACAGCAAAATAATGTTTTTTTATAAACACAAAGCTTGAAATTTTTCGAGAAGGGGCCAGTTGATTACGTCGACACTAGGATCCAACTAGTACTTGTTTTATCAACTCCGAAAGGATAAACGATTAAATCGACACCGGTGGCATTTGAAATCAGAACGTAAAGCCAAAAGAAAAGCCGCGAAGAATAACGATTCTGCTAGCTTGTCAGCCGTGACGCATGCCAAAATAATGCTAGTGACTTCACGTTCGACGTCACATTCGGAATAGAACTCTATACGCTGGTAATACGCTGGAAGCTGCATGTATGTAGACATCCGAAAAACATCAAGTGTGGTTTCTTATTTTTTGTGAAACATTTTATAATGCATTTCTATATCGAACTGTGAATACACATGCACACACACACACACACACACACACACACACACACAACCCCTACACCCCACACACATACATATAAACGTAAGTATGTATACATATACATATGAATAGATGATATTTAAAGGTGGTTTATATCGTGATGATGGGTTAATTGCCATCAATGGTATTAACCTTGAACCTTAAACAGAACAAAGAAGGCTAACTCCTCAACATTTTTAGAGAGCTCTTATTTCACGTCATGGTACATTCTAATGTTAGGATATGACTTTAATTCGAAACGATGGCTTGCATTACCCAAAAGAAAACCTGAGGAACTGCTCCATTACATTAGTAAACGATCGAACTAGTAATGCTATACCGAATGCCAAGACAATTTATTTTCTCTTTTCGTGTCATTAAGTGTATTGCTGTAAAACATTTAGTAAGGCTAGTTCAAATAATAATAATGATGCTGTGATTGATTTGATAATATCATAATATTATAGCTTTGTGGTTTTCTCATTATTTTTATAAATTCTAGTCTAACAGACCAGTAACTATAAGACAGTCTTTGACATTTTGCAAATATTTGGTGTGTGTGTGTGTGCGTGCGTGCGTGCGTGCGTACGTGTGTGTGTGCGAGAGAGAGAGAGATAGTGTGTGTGTATGTGTGTGTGTGTGTGTGTGTGTGTGTGTGTTTGTGTGTGTATCTAAAAGAAAGAAAGAAAGAAAGAAAGAAAGAAAGAAAGAAAGAAAGAAAGAAAGAAAGAAAGAAAGAAAGACATGCGTGTGTGTGTTTATGCGTGTTTGAATGGCTATGTGTCTTCCAGGTTATAATTGTTTTAGTTTCCACACACAGTCTTAGATCAAATCACTTGTCAGACATGCTCGTCTCCGAACATATACAAGAAATAATGTGTGTGTCTGTGGTTGTGTTTTTGTGTGGTTGTGTGTGTATGTGTTTAGATAGATAGATAGATAGATAGAGAGAGAGAGAGAGAGATAGATAGATAGATAGATAGATAGATAGATAGATAGATAGATAGATAGATAGATAGATAGATAGATAGATAGATAGATAAACATACATTCATACATATGCGTAAGTATGCATGTACATAAGTGTATGTCCTGTAAGTGTTTACGTTTGTGCTTGTAATAAGCGTATCCTTTAGATCCCATAAACATATCACTTCGGCAAAGTGAAACAGAGAGAGAGAGGGGGGAGAGAAAGAGAGAGAGAGAGAGTGATTAACAAAATAAATACCAGACAGCAAAAACGGAAATGCTGTTATGGATGCAATCGACGAAACTCGTTAGGGAAATGCCCCAGCATGACCAGGGCCCAACAACTGTAACCTGCAGAGAAAAAACATAACGTATACAGATATTAGAATTCTAATTATAGACTCCGCTCTCTTTACAACAGAATGGCTTACAATTTGAGGTTTCATGTTGAAAATATTTCGAAATTTCAAAAGTATATTTCAATGCGTCCATTGCTTTGTTCGACATAGTTTTTGAAAATTTAGTTTCGCATTGAATTAAATCTAAATTTGATATTCTTATTCTTGTTATGCTTGTAATGGAAATGTAACTATTTAAAGGCTATTTTAATGTTTAAATTAGAAATAACGATGTCTAGATTCAAAGAAGATGATAGGAAGGCTTGGCTTGTTTGATTTCGTGTTTACAATTTTTAAAGAAATCATTTTACGATGTCTACTATTTTGTATACCGCATAGAAATAAAGCTGCTTAATTCTAAATACGATTTTGTTTACGTATATATGCATACGTACAATAAACATACATACATACATACAATTATGGGAATATGTTAATGTATATATATGTATATATATATATACACTCTCACACACACAAACATACATATATATACAGCACACATATAATAAATGCACGTATATATGTATGCATGCTTACATATATATATATGTGTGTGTGTGTGTGTGTGTGTGTGTGTGTGTGTGTGTGTGTGTGTGTATACATTCTTATGTGTGTCTATATTCATAGAATATGCCCATATACATTCAAACAGCCATAGATATATATAAACGTATGTGCGCGTACGTCTATGTGTATGTTCGTGCGTCTATGTGTTTGTACGTGTACGTGTGTTGTGTGTTTGTGTGTGTGTGCGTGTGTGTGTGTGCGTGTGTGTGTGTGCGTGTGTGTGTGTGTGCGTGTGTGTGTGTGCGTGTGTGTGTGTTTATGTGTGTATGGTTGTGTAGTGAGGGAGTTGAGTTCGTAACCAAGTGGTTCCGGGTTCAGTGCCTTCACGCAGCATGTTAGGCAATTACCATCTACTAAACACCCACACCGACCAATGTCTTGTGAATTTAGTTGACAAAACCTGTGTAGAAACTCACTATGTGCGCGAGAGGTGGAGTGTATGCCCGTATGTCTTTATTTCCCTCCGTTTGACAACCGATTTTGGTTTGTTTACGTCTCTGTAGCTTAGTATTTTATTTCAGCAAAACAGAGTTATAGAATTGATACCTACCCTTACAAAAATCAAGTGGTGTGATTTGATTTGATCGCTTAACTCCTTCAAGTTGTGGTCGTAGTCCAATGACTGAAACAAGTAGGAAATAAAAGATGCTTATAACTAACCCTCATCGTTGATAAGTTAAAGACAGATTAAGCGTGAAACATCTTAACCACAATAATCTTTAATCTCTTATCTTTAGCCTGTTTCAGTTATTAGTCTGTGGCTATGTTGGGACACCACGTTACAGAATTTTCAGTCGAATGAATCGAGCCGTGCTTATTATTTTTTTAAAGCCTGGTACTTATTCTATCGGTCTCTTTTGTCGAACTGCAAGGACTTAAACACACCGACAACGATTGTCAAGCGGTGGTGAGGGACAAAAACAGACACAAAGACACATATACGCACACTAACACGCGCACGCGCACACTAACACGCGCACGCACGCACATGTAAGTGATAAAATCCTTCCCGAGTTATATA
This sequence comes from Octopus bimaculoides, assembly GCF_001194135.2. Classification (NCBI taxonomy): domain Eukaryota; kingdom Metazoa; phylum Mollusca; class Cephalopoda; order Octopoda; family Octopodidae; genus Octopus; species Octopus bimaculoides. Next base: position 109,280,371 of record NC_068987.1, read on the forward strand.
AAGTCATGGGGCTGTTTTCCCGGTTTCCATAGCGCAAATATTCCCTACCTGGACGGGATTCCAGTCTGTCGAGGGTTACTCATTTTTTTCCGGCTGATTGGATTGGAGCCACGTGAACCGAGGTGTTTTGCTCAAGAACACAACGCATCACAATCTTTACCACTATGAGTGCCACACCCTAACCATTAAGCATGCGCTTCCACAAGCAGAAATATACACACATACAGAATAAGTGAGAGAGAAGATGAGCGGGGGGGAGTGAGAGACTGGGAGAAACATTTAGAGGTCTTACGTCAAATGAGTTCTGTCTGTGGGTTTGTTTGTGGAGTTGTTAGCTAACTCCTCCTACATCGTCTTATCGATTTGATAATACTTCACACATGAGTAAAACTCATGTCTGGAAACCTCATGGCATACTCAAATTTTTGAAGAAATCGATAATAGGGCCCCTGGAAGGGATCCTTATATATATCTAACATACTTTATTTTAAAAGCAAGGGAAATAACCCATTCGCCATTGGAAGGGGTCCTTATATATAGCCATTTTCCTAAATTAGTTGGTATAAATCAACTTGAGCTTGTTTATTTCTTTGTATTTGAACTGTTAGAGTCATTTTTGCAATTTATCCAGTACAACCCTTAAACAAGTAAAAAGTCTTTTCCTAAACAATAGATCCACTTATTTCGGTTAGTGACATATTCACGAATATACCAGCACTAGCGCCCCAAAGGGTAATATTCTCTGGGAACACACATAAGCCCTTTTTAGAGTTATTTACTTTGCATTGTTATTATCTCATATCTGATTAGCCTGTTGTTACGTAACATGATTCACGATTTTGGTATACATACCTTATTAGTATTTCCTCCTAAGTTGTATATATTTTCAGAGCGCATTAAAGCCCTTTTCGGGGCTACTTTATTTGAATTCTTACTATCGGGTAACTAATTTCATAACTGACTTCACAATTTGAGTATTCATAACTTATTGGGAATT
>NC_068987.1:109285695-109286898 GCF_001194135.2 Octopus bimaculoides
ATATATATATATATAACAAACTGAGGAAAAGAGATCCTTCCAATTCACTGGTATTTCACTTGAATACCAGAGCGATACTATTGACAATCTGGTTACCCCTAAAAGATTAGTAAATTTGATTTCCATTACTATAGCCTAAATATATATCTACGGGGTACTTTGTTTATCGCATTTACCGCCTTAAGTCTATATTAATGTGTATTACGGAATACTCTCTACGATAAATTAAGTAAGCAAGGAAAAAAATCTTTATTAGGTTTCTATTCTTATCTACTACGGAATTATCCCTCCGAGAAAACAGTAAATATAGATCATCATTAGTTAATTCAAGCGATATTTTTTTTTTTATATGAATTAATTTAAATAATTAGAAGAGTTGTTATATTGAAGATGTAATTGTTAATATATATATTTTGCTGCAGTTATGCATAGGGAAGACTTAGATACTTGATTATATACATATATATATATGCACACCTATCTTATTGTTGTATGTTGTGGTGACGAGGAACTATTTTGGACATGAAAGGGTTTCGATTGGTATGTGTTTGAGATGTAATTAAGGGGAATTTCAATGGTTGTGGATTGTCCTTGCTTGGTTGTATCGTCCGTTAGAGTGTTTTTATTGTCTTTTTAATTTTAATTGTTGTATGATTATATAGCTAACGCCCAAGCTCATAATACATAGGCATTTGAATTAATTTTTACGATCCAGCCGTCGTTTCACACGGAATTTCGTCTATCTTTAAACCATGATCCTGAAGTGACTTATATATAAGGGAACTGTTATTGTGTATGTAGATCAGAAAATGTATATAAGTTGAAACATTTTATTGGCATTTATAGTTTATTAAATAATTCTTGCAGCGTAGAAGGTATTTATAAGCCATTTAAAACACACAAAAACCGTTAGATTCACTTCAGCATTTAAATTTATTTTGGCAAATTAAATTTAAATGTTGAAATGAATTTAACGGTTTTTGTGTGTTTTTAAATGGCTTATAAACACCTTCAAGGCTGCAGTTGTTTTCGTTCCAGCACACGATCTCAGATCAGGTCACTTGCTATGCAAGTACACCTCCATAATTTAATAATTGTATATCATGTAATATTATAATATAAATAAATTATTGGATTGTCAATAGAATCTTTCTATCTAATTTATCTTTATATACACACACACACACACACACACACACACAC
>NC_068987.1:109286908-109287516 GCF_001194135.2 Octopus bimaculoides
TAATGAAGCCAATAAACAACATAGTTTCATATATAATAGTGTATAAACAATTTAAGTTATTATACACGAAAGAGGTGACATTTGACAGGACACCTTACATGCTAGAAAGAGCAGTCAAAGCCCAAACCAAAGGTCACCTCTTTCCTGTATAAATACTTAAATTGTTTATACACTATTATATATATGTGACGTGCTTCCACACAGTTTCCTTCACTTACGAAGGATTGGTCGCTCCGGAGCTATAGTATAAGGCACTTGATACCAGAGTTTGCAAAGCGAGTTCCTTAGGGAGGTTATCTTCTGACCAGATGCCTACATATGTTACTTCAAAGAAGGTAACTTAATTTTCTATTTTCATAATCTGTGTGTGTGTGTGTGTGTGTGCGTGTGTGCGTGTGTGTGTGTGTGTGTGTGAATTCTTTTATTCTTCTATTTTTTATTCTTTTGCTTGTTTCAGTCATTTGACCGCGGGCATGCTGGAGCACCGCCTTTAGTCGAACCAATCGAGCCTAGGACATTTTCTTTGTAAAGAATAATTTTTCTATCGGGGACGTAAACACACTAACATCGGTTGTCAAGCGATGGTGGAGGAACAAACACAGGCACAA
>NC_068987.1:109287868-109290368 GCF_001194135.2 Octopus bimaculoides
TATATATTCGATGGGCTTTTTTCAGTTTCCGTCTACCAAGTCCATTCACAAGGCTGAATGGACTTGGAACTGAACTTGGAACCTTGTGGTTGGGAAATAAGCTTCTTTATTTTTTTATTGAACACAGGTAGCTAAACATAGAGGGGACCATCAAGGAGATAAAGTCGATTACATTGACCCCAGTGCGTAACTAGTACATATTTAATCGACCCCGAAAGGATGAAAGGCAAAGTCGACTCAGAACGTAACGGCAGACGAAATACCGCTAAGCATTTTACCCGGTGTGCTAACGATTCTGCCAGCTCGCCGCTTGTTACCACACAGCCACGCTTCTTACCACAAGCTTCTTACCACACAGCCACCCTGCGCTAACGCACTAATTTATCCATCTTCGCTTGCACTACGTAACTAAATCTACTTTATTGCTAGAGTTAGTTCGACGTGTTTAGAATGTTTTGCAGAATAGTTCAATGTAGTATTTTGCTTGATTTGAAATTGGTCAATATTTTTATAACGGGTATTTATGATCATTGACGGAGACAAGTGATTAGAAGTAGCCTCTGCAAGCGCATGATTTCATTTTTAATTCCATCATGTGATCGCGAGATCGTGAGTGCAACAGCCTAATCCCAATCTCGCGGTCGTAGTTTCCATTCATGGATCGGGTAGTGCATTGTGTTTTTGAGCGAGGCTCTTCATCGGACGTTGTCCTGCATTCACTTCAGTACCTGACGAGTGGCGCACCGTGCACCTTTTCAATCAACGTCAATTTGGTGGAGGAAACGAACTAATGTCCAGCACAAACATTTGATCGCTCTAAACAAATCATGTGTGCAGATTGTTCAGTTAGAAATTGCAGAAGAACCGTCTTTCTGGGACTACAACAGACTGCAATATAATATTATACATACATACATACATACATGTATATATATACATACATACATACATGTATATATATATATATATATATATATATATATATATATATATAGCCATGCATACATACAGATGTGTGTGTTTGCGTTCAGAATAATTTTCTTTGATCATTTAAGTAATACACCCAACTGGATTTTTATATATTCTGATGCTTTGTATTGATTTGGTTCTCCCTAAATAAGTTATTCAAATTCACCAAGCTTATTTTATACAGTAAATAACACAATGAGTAAACAACTTCATCTGTTTAGTTATTTATTTGTTTGTTTTGTTTGTTTGTGTGTTCGATTGTTCGTTTGTTTGTTTGATATGCTTATTTTATGTACTTAAACGATTTCGTAAATGAAGTTCGTGAATTTAAGTAAGTTTGTATGGTTGTAATGCCGTAGGGAGAGGAGCGATCTGACGGTTGAGAATCTCCTTTGACCTACGAGAGAGAGGGGGGGGAGAAAGAAAGAAAGAAAGAAACAAAGAAAGGTAGACAGTGAAATATTTATATAGAGAGAGAAAAGGAGGACAGAGAGAGAGAGAGAGAGACAGAATTGATTGGTGTCCGTTTCTTTTCACGGAACATTCTTGCAATCATCGACCAGCAATTTTTTTCCGAATTCTATTTACCTGTTTCATAAATATATTTCAATACTAGATTATTTTCAGACGCTTCTTTTAATTCATCAAAATGCCCAGACGTCATGAATACGTCTGTACTTCGTGTGTAGTCGGTCATTTACCTTACAGAACGTTTCATTGGCTTGTTTACTCGTGGATAAGGAGTCAACATGTTCACCCGTCAAGTTCTATGAACAGGTTTTCTAACGGGACATCGCATTAAATCGTTTGGAACCTTCGAGAGGCTCACTTTCTTGGGATAATTAGTCACATTGATGGAACTCTAACTGTTGTATGATTGTATTCATTCTACAGGGTGTCCTCAAAGTCTAGGTACATGGAGTAAATAAAATCATAACATAAACAATTAAATATAAGGAATAATAATTTCTTAAAATATGTGTTAATCCTCATGTGCGCACATGGAGTAAATAAAATCATAACAAACTATTAAATGTGAGAAATAATAATTTCTTAAAGTATGTGTTAATCCCCATGTACCCAGACTTTGTGGACACCCTGTAGAATATGGAAGCATCATTTTTCCTGCCTTCAAGGCGGCGAGCAGGCAGAATCGTTAGCACGCCGAGCGAAATGCTTAACGATATTTCATCTGTCTTTACATTCCGAGTTCAAATTCCGCCGAAGTCGGCTTTGCTTTTCATCCTTTCGGAGTCGATAAATTTAGTACCAGTTGCATACTGGGGTCTATCTAATCAGCTGGCTCCCTTCTCCAAATTTCAGGCCTTGTGCCTATATTAGATAGGATTATTCCTGTCTTTCCACCAGGAATGGTGTTCTCGTTATACTTTATATACAGGAAAATGCTGGGACAGTCACAACAGCAATGTAATTGGTCACGGGGTAACATAATGGGAATTCATCTAAGGCTGTGGTCCTTAACCGGGGTCCAAATGACTCTTGGGATCCACATAAGATTTTTGTTGCTAAA
>NC_068987.1:109293630-109294588 GCF_001194135.2 Octopus bimaculoides
AAAATAAGTACTAGGTTCACAAGGAATAAGTCCCGGGCTCGACTAGTTCGACTAAAGGCGATACCCAGAGCATGGCCGCATGTATTTTCATGCATATGGTTGCATATCAGACACACTCATATATATTTAAATGATAAACTTCTGGAAAGCTTTACAGTTCTTTACAGTTCCAGTGATGGACTGAATCTGTAGTCTTCGAATTAGCTTTCTCCTTTCTGGTTTTGAGAAGCCTAATTTCTCAAGATTAATATTTAGGCAGTGTGTTACATAGCCCAGCGTCCCTAATAATTACAGGTATAAACCTGAACTTGTAATCTGGATAGAGAAACTGCAGATTTCTCAATAGTCCAGCACAGGTGTTCTCTTTTTCACTCACCTTCAGCTTAATGTTAACACCCAATGGGCAGCTAATTTCCACAACTGTGCACAGTTTCTCTTCTCCATCCCAAATCATTATTTCAGGTCTGTTGTGCTTACATTTTATTGAGGTCTTCACGGGTACATTCCACCAGTATTCCTTTTTATCATGGGTGGCTATTGCTTCTACCATATCGTGAGCTCTTATTTCTTTGTCCTCGGGATTAACTTTCCGAAGGATTTCATTAAAGAGTGTCCTAGCTACAACGTCATGTCTCATACATAGATAATACCGTGATGACATTTTAAGACATCTGCTTATAATGTGAGTGATATCTACTGTGTGAAATCCACAAAGTCTGCATCGGTTGTCACATTTTACTGCCTTTTCTGCATCTCCATCCTTTTTGTGCATCAGGCACTTGGTTGATATTTCCTGTTCCTGGATTGCAAACGCATACCCTTCAAAGTGGGAGTTAGTAATCCGGCTATTGGTCCATGATAAACTGCTTTGATGATCGCAAAGCTTTCTACTAACATATCCAAATATGGTCTTCTGCTCACATAGTCTCATCCTTTCATCTAATATTACGTTGCGGTA
>NC_068987.1:109294598-109295484 GCF_001194135.2 Octopus bimaculoides
TATGGTCTTCTGCTCACATAGTCTCATCCTTTCATCTAATATTACGTTGCGGTAGAGTCGTGCGACTTCTTTGGGCATGTATTCTAGGTTATCAGACAAAGTGTATGTATGTACGTACATACGTATGTATATATGTACGTATGTTTATATGTACGTATGTATGTATGGTGTGTGTGTGTGTGTGTGTGAGAGAGAGAGAGAGAGAGAGAGAGAGAGAGAGCGAGCGATGTTATCAGCTCTGTAAATGATACCATACGAGGGAGATCTACCTGGCTGATCGACATGCAAGGAATAGCAACCAAATCCATCTAAAATTCCACTCTAAGGTTTCTTAAGATATAACAGGAAGGACATATTAAGATGGCAAGAATAAACTAACAAAATAGACGCGTTGGTCACTTGTCTGTTAGTCTATTCGATAAGGAACGATCTACATCCAAGCAACAAAAATATGGTATTCTTTTGAAGAGAGAAGGATTTAACTGCTTTTTCTAACAGGTCAAGCGACAAGCAAGAGGTTCCATAATTAGCGTATAATTATTGTTATTTTGTCGTTGTAATTTAACCCCGTGTCAGCACTCATTAAACAGACCAACAGTAAAAGACGCTCCAGCCATGACTATCACGTTTCTTCTTTCCGCCATAGTACAGCCAGATCTGCATAATCTAATGTGTGTATCATCTCAAAAGGTGTGGTTTGAGGGATACTTCGACTATTATTTCTATAATGGTGAACGGTAACATAGAGGCATTCTCGTGGTTGAAATGCTTAATTACTTAGTCCAGAATAACCATTTCATTACTAACGCAATACTGTAATAGCGATGTACATGATTGTGTGTGTGTGTGTGTGTGTGTGTGTGTGTGTGTGTGTGTGTGTGTGTGT
>NC_068987.1:109295771-109297463 GCF_001194135.2 Octopus bimaculoides
GTACATGATTGTGTGTGTGTGTGTGTGTGTGTGTGTGTGTGTGTGTGTGTGTAGACGAGAGAAATTTATTAATTACTATCACAATAAATTAGGTGGCCATAAGATAATTGGGGTTGTTAAACTGGAAACCATTATTAAATATGTTCTTGTTAAGGCTGTTACTGCTGCTGCTGCTGCTACTACCACCACCACCACCACCACAACTACTACTACTACTACTACTACTATTACTGCTGTTGCTGCTGCTGTCACTGCTGCTTCAACTGAGCTTGTTGTTGCTGTTGTTGTTTGTGTTGCTGCTGCTGCTGCTGCTGTTGTCTTTGTCGCTGTTTAAACCCGGATCAGCTCCCGTTGGGTAGAGCTCTGATCAAAAGAGATCACGTTGTTACTCATATGCCAAAGGCTACAATCTCCAATGTGTTTTATAGATGTATTTATTCACAAAACAAAAAACGAACAGATTTTAAAATGAGGGATATTTTAGCTTCTATTTCTCATAGATCGGACGAATACATGCAGGCTTCCAAAATGAGTCGATATAAATTATTCGTTTTTAATGTCAAATGTCACGAGATCACAATGTCTAGAATATATACCAGTGTGTGTATATACGTTTGCCTATATGAATATATATACGTATTACACACACTGTCCGATGAAAGGTAGCAGATCAAAAGTTCGAAGTTACTGTCATCACTCTTGTAAAGGTATAATAAATATATGCTCTATAAAATGTATTGAATAATCTTTCCATTTCATATAAAATTGTTTTTTTTTTTGTTTATATATATATATATGTGTGTGTGTGTGTGTGTGTGTGTGTGTGTGTGTGTGTGTGTGTGTCCAGGGGTCAATTTGTTCAACTAAAACTCTTCAAACCGGTGCCCCAGCATGGCCGCTGTCAAATGATATATATATGTCTTTATGTATGTCTGTATGTGTGTGTGTGTTTGTGTGTGTGCGGGCGTGTATGTATGTGCATCAATCGTTATTAATCCAAAGAAGAAGTATAGAATTTTATTACTTTATTACTCCACAGGTGGCTAAACATAGAGGGGACAAACAAGGACAGACAAGGGATTAAGTCGATTACATCGACTCCAGTGATTAACTGGTACTTATTTAATCGACTCCGAAAGGTCGACCTCGGCGGAATTTGAACTCAGAACGTAACGGCAGACCAAATACCGCTAGGCCTTTCGCCCGGCGTGCTAACGTTTCTGCCATGTCGCCGCCATGCTCGAAGAATATATGAGAATTTATTCAAATTCTAACCTACACACACACAGACATTTAATCAGCTTCTTTCATTTTCAAAACTGTATGATATCTAGAGCTGTGTCGCAAATTCTGTCTTTTCTGGGCGTTGTGATAAAAATCGTTTGCTTTTTATGCCAAGAATGTGACTCACAGCGCAATCAGTTAACGCATAAATATGTAGGTATATATGCATTTACGTGTGCATGCATGTATGTATGTATGCATGTATGTATGTATGTATGTATTCTTTTATTCTTTTATTTGTTTCAGCCATGCGGCTGTGGTCATGCTGAAGCACCACCGTATATGTATGCACGCATGTATGCATGTATTATCATATGCATGTATGTGCGTATAGATATATTAATAGATAGATAGATTTCTGTATATATGCATGTATATATATATATATATATATATATATATATATAT
>NC_068987.1:109297796-109298394 GCF_001194135.2 Octopus bimaculoides
GTGTGTGTGTGTGTGTGTGTGTGTGTGTGTGTGTGTGCATACACGCTGTTATAATTATTGATTGCTGAGCATGCCAATTGGTGTATGATTAGTTTTCTTACATAAAAGAGAGGCAATAAATCCTAGTGACATTTATGCCTTTCCCAAGAGAGTCAGCCAGTTTATTTAAGTGTAATGAAACGGCTTCTCTCATGCAGTGAAGCTACATTAGGCATTTGTTTAAAGGTTACAATTAGGTAACATTTCTCTGCCTTTCGAATGCTCATATCAGGGTGGCCGTTCGGTTAAAAAGCTTGTTTCGCAATCTCGTTCTGCGATTCGACTCTGTCTTCTCTTTTAACTGTTCCAGTCACTGTACTGCGGCCATGCGGGAGCATCACCTTAAAGGGTTTTTAGTCGAAGAAATCGACCCCAGGACTTATACTTTGTGAGCCTAGTACTTATCCTAGCGTTTTGTTTTTCTGCCGAACCGCTAAGTTACGGGGTAGGTAAACACATCAGCATCGGTTCTCAAGCGATAGGGTGGTCAAATACACACGCAAGCACACAAATACACACACACACACACACACACACACACACACACACACACCACACA
>NC_068987.1:109298914-109300662 GCF_001194135.2 Octopus bimaculoides
TCTTTCAGTTTCCATCTACCAAATCCGCTCACAAGGTCTTGGTCGGCCCGAGGCTATAGTAGAAGACACTTAGCCAAGGTTCCACGCAGTGAGACTGAACCAGAAACCATGTGGTTTGGAAGCAAGCTTCTTACCACACGTTTCATTTCTTTTTTTTATATCTCATATTTATTTTCGCAGACCTTTTGTCGAAGAGGTACGTTATGAGGGACATAGGGATGTAAACAAACCAGCAAGGTTTGTCAGGCAGTGTGGGTAACGAAAATAGACACATTACGAAGACGTATGCATGTGCATATACATATATATGTATGCGCGCGCGCGCGTGTGCATTTTTATTAAGAAGTTTGCTTCTCAACCACATGGTTCCGGGTTCGGTCCCATTGCGTAACACTTTGGACAAGTGTCTTCTACTGTAGCCCTGAACCGACCACAGCATCGTGAGTGGATTGGTAAATAGTAACTGAAAGAATCCCGTCGTATATATGTGTGTGTGTCCGTGTGTGTCTCTCTGTGTGTGTACGTGTGTGTACGCACGCGTGTACATGTCTTTGTGTCTGCGTTTGTCCCCCACCACCACTTGACAACCGTTGTTAGTGTGCTTACGTCGCCATAACTTAGCGGTTCAGCAAAAGACTCCGATAGAGTAAGTACCAGTCTTTAAAATCTATAAGTATTGTGGTTGATTTATTCGACTAACAATTCTCCAAAGCGGTGCCCCAGCATGGCCACCATCTATATGCATACATAAACATTTACATACATAAACATATACACATATGTGTATATTCTTTTATTATTTTATCTATTTCAGTAATTAGACTGCAGCCATGCTGGAGCACAACCTTTTTGTATTTTGCCCAACGATTCGACTCCAGCACTTTAAAAAAAAAATTTTTAGCCAGGTATTTATCCTATCGGTCTCTTTTGCCGAACCGCTAATTTAGGAGAACATACACACGCCAACACCTGTTGTCAAGCAGTGGTGGGCGACAAACACGTGTGTATATATATATATATATATATATATATACACACAAATTAAAATTATATACATATACATGACGAGCTTCTTTCAGCTTCGGTGTACCTAATCCACTCTCAAGGTTTGATTGGCCCGGGGATATACTAAAAAACACTTGCTCAAGGTGCCATACAGTGGGACTGAACCTAGAACCATACTGCTGGGAAGCAAGTTTCTTACCACACAGCTACTAACATCATCTCTTTTTTTTGAGCTTCAGTTTTCTTGTTACCTTATTTTATATATTCCGGAACCGCTCATAAAGACTTGGCTGAGTACGTGTTAATTCTTAATATTTCATATATCCAATATATATATTCTGTATGTAGAATGTTGCCCTGTGGCACTCTTCTACAGCCATATTATTCGCATGTCATTTTGTGCTTGATTTTCAAATTCCTTGCTAGAAAATAATTTCCTTAAAATTTCCAAAATTACGTATTTTTCTCAAAGAAAGAGATGAGTGATAAATAATAAAAAAAATCGCGAGTGTTTCACAATGGAACTACAGCCCCAATCTGAGTTAAGTTATTTAAGCATGGCTTTCGAGTCTCAAATGATCACAATAGACCGAACTATTGGGTTGTCCGGAAAGTTCGTGCCGATTTATAGTAGCTTACCTTTCGACTTATTTGCCACGAAACCACCTCAATTCTAGGAAGAGGGTATTTTCAAGTTAAAGGAAAGATGGAGACGCATTGTGCAACAAAATGGTTCATATTTG
>NC_068987.1:109303989-109304599 GCF_001194135.2 Octopus bimaculoides
ATATATATATATATATATATATATATATATATATAGTTGAAATTTGTAGAAAAACGAAGACAAGTGTATGAGCAACAAGCAAGTGTATTAGTTTGACGCTCGGGAAAATAGAAAAGTCTTTTACGTTTCGAGCCTACACTCTTCAACAGAGAGGAATAAGAGAAAATAAACAGATGATAAGAAGAAGACAAAGAAAATTCTTTAACACATCTTTAGAGATTCCTTACAATTGTTTCTGTACCAACTGTATCTGCTACGCCGATTTACGCGAAAATTCAAAGTGAAAATTTCCGTAATGTTTGAGGTTTTAGACATTAGAGTAGAACTTCTTCAGACTTGCATCAAAGGTGTGCCGTCACATATATATTTGTATTCTTTTACTTATTTCAGTTATTTGACAGTGTCTGTGCTGGGGGATCGCCTTGAAGGGTTTTAGTCGAACAAATCTACTCCAGGGCTTATTGTTTAGAGCCTGCTATTTACGCTATCAGTGTCTTTTGCCGAACCGCTAATTTACGAGGACGTAAACACACCCACTCCGGTAGTCAAGTGCGGGTGAGGTACAAACACGGACACCAAGATATGCACACAGATTAGAGAAGCCCGTCGT
>NC_068987.1:109304609-109309637 GCF_001194135.2 Octopus bimaculoides
GTATACATACATGCATATATAGGTACAGGGCATCACAAAAAGCGTTAAAAACAATGAGAAACGAAAACATAAAGACGAAGACAGAAAACGAACTTTTTTTTCGAACAACGAAAAAAACAGAGAAATGAGACATGCAGCATAAAGAATATTTCCCTTCTTCAGTTGTCTCTGTTCCATCTACTCCGCGTTTATATATATATATATATACATATATATATATATATACGACGGGCTTCTTTCAGTTTCCATCTACCAAATCCACTCACAGGGCTTCGGTCGACCCGAAGCTATAGCAGTTGACCAAGGTACCACGCAGTGGAACTAAATCCGGAACCATGTGGTTAGGAAGCAAGCTTCTTACAATTTAGTTGAAAATGCACAGAGAATATATTAGATTTAATTGGAATTTAATCACATTTTAAAATGTAAGTATACACTTTACCGGTTTCACATTAGATTTTCAGGAGTGTATAGCATATGGAGCAATATCGTGAATTTTGTGTATTCCGGCCGGTTTCTAAACTAGGAACGTGGCTCTCACACTGTCTCTCTCTATTGAATTCACTCACAAGACATTGGTCAGTCCGGGAATTATAGTAGAAAATATTTGCTTAAGCTGCCGTGCATCGTGACTGAACCCGAAACCAGGTGGATGTAAATCGTGTTTCAAAGTAATTTAACGAGTAGCACTAAAATTCGGGATTGCTTATACAGGCACGCGCCAAGGTATTTAGGAAGCAGGAACAGTCTATCATATCGATACTCTTGCATAACTGTTGCTTTATTTTATCGTAAGAATGAAAAAGAAAGCTGACCGCCGTGAAATTTGAACACAGAACGTAATGGCTCATAAGTAAATACAGAAAAGCTTGTTTGTCAATCGCATCAACAAGAAGAACAACAAAAATGTTAATAAGGGCTTCAAGTTTTGGTACAATATAATAATAATGAGAAACGCCAACGTTTCTTTGAAGCAAACAAACAGTTCAACTCCAATCCCCGAAAGATTCAATCAAGAACTTGGCAACAATAAAATAGAGATCAATGCAGCACCAACAGCAGAAGAAATGGAAGAATTTTGGAAAGAAATATGGTCGGCGAAGAAACAACCTCGGAAAAGATCTATCAAAATAACAAACACAGCACCTGAACTTTGGACTCCGATCACAACTGAAGAGGTCACCCAGGCACTGCAAAAACCAAGCAACTGGAAGCACCCGAGAACACGACAAGATAGTATTCCCTACACATGGATCCTAGAAATACTAGCTATGGACAAGGTAGCACCAGTAATCATAAAATATCTAACAGGAATACATAAAACGCTGGCTGACAAATTTAATTTCATACTAGCAGAGCCAGAGACAATACCTGAATGGCTCCCGGAAGGGAAAACTATCTTAATTCCCAAATCTACTGATACGGCAAACCCACAAAATTACAGACCGATAATTTGTCTCCCTCCAATCTACAACGCCTTTACTGCAATAATAATATCGCAGAGAATGGGCAAACATATGGGAAAAAACAACTTGTTTCCAAAAGAGAAGAAGGAATTCTGCAAGGGATCATATGGCTGTAATGATAAGTTATTGATCGATGGAGCCATAACTGAAGACAGCCGAAGAAAAAGAAGGGTCTAACAGAATGAATGCTGCAAGGGCTCATGTGGCTGTAAAGATCAGTTACTGATCGATAAAGCCATAGCTGAAGACAGCCGAAGAAAAAGAAGGGTCTAAGTATGGCTTGAATTGATTATCGAAAGAATTTTGATAGTATTCCCTACACATGGATCCTAGAAACACTAGCTATGAACAAGGTAGCACCAGTAATCATAAAATATATAAAGTATTCCATGAATAAATGGCAAACAGTGCCGCATCACCAGACTCATAAAAACCAACGCCATCCCCATTAGAAGAGGAATATTCCAGGAAGACACACTCTCTCCACACCATTTCTGCTTGGCACTGACATCGTTATCTAACATGCTAAGCAGAACTAGATGTGAATAAAACTGTTACGGCAAAACAATCAGCCAGCTCTTGTATATGGACGACCTAAAACTGTACGCTACAAAAGACAGACAGCTGCAGACATTACTATAGATAGTACATGGATTTACCAAAGAAATAAACGTGAAATCTGGCTTAGAAAAATGTGCCAAAGCAACCTTGAAAAGAGGAAAACTAGTTAAGAGTAACAACATCACACTAGTTAAAGCAAATGAAATAAGAGAATTAGACAGTTTTCTCTATGAAGGCCGTTTTTTAGTCTATCCACTGATATAGTGTCTTTGCGACTATTAAGGTCTATAGTGAAAAATTTATCAGAGCGTGAAGCAAAACGGAAAGGACCTGCATACGGTGCTGACAACAGTTGCGCACAAAAACGTGAGTCCAAAAAGTAAAGCTTCCTTCAAGGCAGAGCTAGAAATGCAATTGTCAGGTAGGTAACAGGTTTTAAGCAAGAGCGATATATTCAAAGTTTGTAAAACTAAAAATTGTCGATGATAAATTAAATTTATTATTGTTACTGAATATGTTAGTGTTATTTAATTTCAGAACGGTTTTGCTGCCGTTTGTTTATGTAGTTTGATTTCTTTATCCATCAGTTTCTAAGATAGAGACGCGAGTAAAATTAATAATAGAGAAACGAAAAGAAAACTGTGGAAACAACAACGCTGCCATAACTTACATGGAAACCATGAGAATGCTTTCAAGGGAGATAATCAGAGAAACACTTGAAAGTCAACGTAAGATCATAATACTTTATGTAAAGTAAAGTAAATATCAAAAAAATAATCCAAAATCTTTTACCGGTACCGGATCGAGCGCAAAATATAATTAGTTCGTGACAGTCACGAGGCCAAACATCCTTGAAAGTTTCATCCGAATCCATCCGGTGGTTCTTGAGATATCTTTTCCACGGACAAACAAGCAAACACGAATGAAAACAATATCTCCGCCTTAGCGAAGGTGGAGGTAATAATAATAATAATAATAATAATAATAATAATAATAATAATAATAATAATAATAATAATAGATGTAGTACCAGGCAATGGTTCTTATGGCTTCTGATCTTAACTGATTGGAAGTGTTATCATGTACATTGTTTTGTCTTATATAAAAAGATGGGCTACAGCAAATATTCTGCTCTATATCACAGATTTGCTTGTCGGTTGTTTGACGTTAACCAGTTCAGCATGTCCCTTGGTGGCTGAAGATATGTGCATCTCTGATCATGAGCAGAAGTAGTGGGGGAGCATCATAGCCATGTGTTGAGAGGAATTCTTTGGGGTTTTAATAATTCACCTTTGGAAACATGGGTGTTTCATTCAATATCCTTAAACAAACCTTATTCAGCGACCTTTTGAGTGGGATTAGCTACTTGACCTGAAGAAAATTCTAGCTAGGCCCCACCTGCAAAGTCATGCACTGTTTATCTTGATATGAGACTACTATGTCGCGCACATACGGTTGTGATGCATGTGTTTCGTGTACCCTTATCAGACGGGTAGTCATGATGGGTATACTGGGCTTCGTATATTTTACCCCAGTGTCACTTTGATGGCATGCAAGAGAATAATAATAATAATAATAATAATAATAATAATAATAATAATAATAATAATAATAATAATAATCCCTTAAAACTTGAAATAAGAAGAAATTGGAGTATGAGAACAGTAAAGGTCGTGCCTATAATAATCGGTGCGTTGGGAACAGTAAGCAAGGATATAGATAAAAGGCTGAATGACAATGGAATAGAATGCCCTATAGAGCTCCTATAAAAAGTTCGTCTCTTAGGGATAGCAAGGATTATCAGGAAGGTTCTAAGCACTTGAAAGACTACTGAAAACTTGTGGATACCTAAGGTTACAGGTAGTAACCCGTCACCCACATAGATACTACCAGGAATCAGACCGAGCCTGAGCCATTACCAAAATAATAATAATAATAACATCAACAACATAGACTATGTATATCACTCTTTAACGTAGCCATCTTCTCAAATTATATATGTATTACACGAGTACACACGTGAAAATATAAACAACTATACATACCGGATGTTAATTTTCGTTGCTGTTGATTCCATGTTTCCATGTTTGTTCTTTCTGTTGATGTTGTGAATCGCATCACTCACAATCGGCTTATTTCCAGTGTCGTTTTGTCACAGTCGATTATGTCGCCAATGTTATTGGCTTAGATTTCTTTTGTTGTTATTGTTGTTGTTGCTGTCGTCATCGTCGTCGTTGTCAACCTTGTTGTTGTTGTTGTCGTCGCTGTCTCTGTTAACGTTGTTTCTTGCATATTTTTCTCCCTCCTTTTCCTGTCTACGTTAACAATAGTATATAGAATAAGTAAACACAATCACATACAAATACATATATATATATATACATACACACATACATATATAGACACAAACATTCAAATTCGTATGTGAGTGTGTACAGATATATATATATATATATATGGTTGCGTATATATACGTGTGTGCGTGTGTGTATGTACATGTATGTATATAAATATACGTATGTATTTATATATTTATATATGAAGATATGCAGATGCATGTATACTGATGAGGGGTGCATGTGTGTACGCGAGTGAGTATACGTCTATGCGTATGTGTATAAGCAAATGCATGTAGTATATTCTTACATATACATACATATATATATATTTATTTGTCTATATAATGAAAGAGTCGTTGTGTCTCTATATTTGAGTATACAAATGGTTGAGATACTCTTCAATAACATCGCTACATTTAACAAATTGAAATATCTATATTCGCTAGTAGAGTGGAAATGTAAAAGCATTTGTAACTTTATAGAATGCGTGCCTCTGAGTGTGTGTGTGTGTGTGTGTGTGTGTGTGTGTGTGTGTGTGTGTGTGTGTGTTATGGGTGGATAATTGGTTGGATGCTTGGGTGTGTGTGTGTTTGTGTGTGAGGGTGCGTGCGTGTGCCGAACTGTGTGCGTGAATGTTGATACGTGTGTTTATTTGCATATGC
>NC_068987.1:109310769-109312972 GCF_001194135.2 Octopus bimaculoides
TTTTTTACTTGTTTGGTTAACATTGCCAATTCTCCAATATTCTTAGATTATTTAATTTCCTAAACTGTTGCGAAGTTAATCAATTTTCATATTCCTCAATTTTATCTCTTTGACTATTTGCAGTCCAAAATATTTATTAAAAAATTTAATAAGCAATAAAAGCAACAACAACAACAACAACAACAACAACAAACAGC
The DNA here is from genome assembly GCF_001194135.2 of Octopus bimaculoides. NCBI lineage: Eukaryota > Metazoa > Mollusca > Cephalopoda > Octopoda > Octopodidae > Octopus > Octopus bimaculoides. Next base: position 109,310,967 of record NC_068987.1, read on the forward strand.
AGCAACAACAACAACAGCGACAATAATAACAACAATAATACTATTGATAATGGATTTGTGAAAAACAACAACGCCAACTGTAATAAACAGATAAATTGATGAACAGTTCATGATAAGGTGGTATTCCTTAGATGAAGAAGAAAGGTAAAAAGGTTGAATCATTATTATCGATATTACAGACTGATATATTTGTTGTTGTTGGTGTTGTTGCTGCTGCTGCTGTTGTTTTGTTGTTGTTTCTCCGTGCGTGTTCTTAAAGAACATGCGCAGAAGTGTTCCGGGTTATTAAGGATGTTTTTGGTTACTGAAAGCGTTGAAGGTTAATAAAAGTGTTGAAGGTTAACACTGATGTTTAACAAGAATTTTTAAGGTTAACAAGAATTGTTCTATAGAAAACATGCAGAGAATGCTTCAGAGGTAAACAAGGTTGACTACGGTTAACAAAATTATTCACTGGAACACGTACATAAAAGAATTCATGCTTAACAAAGGTGTTTAACCCGAAGTATTCAGATTATTCTGTGAAATGTAATATTCGTTTATTCATATTGTTTTGAATTAATCAAGTATTATCTCGTAGCTTTGAGATTCAGAAGATGTGATTGTTTATTTTTAGAACGGCATTGTAAGGTAAGTGTGAAAGGCCAGATCTGGCCGTTTTGAACATAAAACAAGTAGAATATTCGAGCCAGATATGGCTGGTTTAAATATTAAAGAGTAAAGAAGAATGTTGAAGATTAACTAATGTTTTGCTGTTGACATAAGAATTTTCATATTTTCTAGGACCTTCGATATAAATATGGTGATTGCCACTTCTTTACAGAAGAAAAAGCCATCTCTTCTATAAGTAAATAGCTTCATAGGATCTCAAGTAACAAGCAAGTGTGGCTTTGGACAAACAGATCCGTTTGCAGTTATTACGAACATTTTCAGGGAGAAAAATATCTGAGTTTAAATTTTTGTGTGGCCAATATATTGCCTCTTGCACCCTGCGCATGTTATCACGTAAATTAAGTTTTCCGATGCACAGGTGAAGTTTCTTCTGATGATATAATGATGGCCTTGTTCTAATTAGAACAAAAAACAGCCTACGAAAAAGGATGGCAGTACAAAAATCTTAAATTAGGAATCCTGAATACAGGAAAATACCTGTCAGCGGCCACATAGACAGTTGTGCATCGAATAAAAATCCAAAATTTACAACTTTCCCACTTTTCCAATTCAATAACAACGCCACCTTCACTCAACGTCACTCAACGTCATAACAAAGAATTTCATTTCATTAGAAAATTCGGACCAAGTTTAAACACCCTGGGCCAGGAACATTAAACCCATATATTGGTTATCCAAAAAGAAAAAGACAATTCTACAACTCCAACCACCACTACCACCACGGTCACTACTACTACGACCAACGGTCTCTACTACTACTACTATTACAGCTAACGATCACCTTCATTACTACAGCCAACGATTCTAGTCAACGCACAAGACAGCCATTATGTTCCCACACATAAAACGCTTCCACGTGGACTCTGTTGAAACTAGGAAGAAATAATTATGAACTTTTCTTTTATTACACTTAACTTTTAAAATATATATTTTTGATAAGGTTCGTTTTTTCAAGAAGAACCGAAACATGTAAAATCTCTCAGAAAATAAAATTTATATTATATAGTGGCGTTTTCAAACTTCTTATATATATATATATATATATATATATAGTGGAGGCGCAATAGCCCAGTGGTTAGGGCAGCGGATCGTGGTTTCGATTCCCAGACTGAGCGTTGTGAGTGTTTATTGAGCGTAAACACTGAAAGCTCTACAAGGGTCCAGCAGGGTGGGGTAGTGAACCCTGCTGTAATCTTTCCCCATAATTTTCTCTCATTCCTTCTTCCTGTTTCTGTTGTACCTGTATTTCAAAGGGTCAACCTTGTCACACACTGTGTCACGCTGAATCTCCCCGAGAACTACGCTAAGGGTACACGTGTCTGTGGAGTACTCAG
>NC_068987.1:109313575-109316920 GCF_001194135.2 Octopus bimaculoides
GTGTGTGTGTGTGTGTGTGTGTGTATGTATGTATGTATGTATGTATGTATATATGTATATATGTATGTATGAGCAATAAGTCACGCACCAAAACATTTGACATTTTATTTATATAACGTCATTATTATTATTATTATTATTATTATTATCATTATTATTATCATTATTATTATTATTATTATTATTATTATTATTATTATTATTGTTATTATTATTGTTATTATTACTATTATTCATTTTGTTCATCATCTACAAGTGCGTGTGAATTCATTGTCATCTCATTTTCTTTATTCAATTTTAGAAAAATTTAAACATGTGTCTTTGACAATTCCTAGACGTATTGAACTTATTTTGACGTGACTTTTGGCTCACCCTGTACATCTGTTTATATTGCTGGCCTTGTGCCAAAATCAGAAATAATAATAATAATAATAATAATAATAAGAAGAAGAAGAAGAAGAAGAAGAAGAAGAAGAAGAAGAAGAAGAAGAAGAAGAATGATAATAATAATAATAATAATAATAATAATAATAATAATAATAATAATAATAATAAGAAGAAGAAGTAGTAGTAGTAGTAGTAGTAGTAGTAGAGCTGTTTTTATTTTTATGTTTCTTGTTATCGCTGTTTCTGTCTTTGTAGTTTGCTATTATTATTAACATTGTTACTACATTGAGAAATTTGGGTATTTTTACCTGGATCAAAACCTGAGAAAATATTTTGGGGCAATCATTTCAAGAGCCTGGAACCCGTTTGTTATCTACCCAATACTGCAGGAGACACACGACGTGTCCTAAACATTTTGGAGATAATTATATTTTGTGGTCTATCTGTTCACATCCAACACATTATGGTTTCTCGTTAGCAAAGCACCCACCAAAATTAAAGTGAAAATGAAACAGAACAAATTTAATTTCGCAGCGAGACCCACACAATGTATTACAGCAAGAATAATGGATTTTAAGCAAAAAGAAAAAAAAAACGTCAATTTTAACAATTCTAATGCTGGTGATAACAAAAAAATAATAACATCATCGACAACAACAACGACGGCGATTACGAACACACGCATTCTGCCAAACGAAGAAAACAAGAAAATTTTAGTAATGTGTTATTTTGCATGATACACACGAGCCCGTTAGCAATTCTCTCTTGTAACTGTAAGATATTGAGCATGAGTGACTAAGCAGAAAAATAATCTGCGTGGCAAAGATAAGTAACAGAGGCAAGTACCACTCTTCCTGAGCTCTTTTACACAAAGATGTGCAAGGAGGAAGGTTACATATCTCTACACTTCTTAAAAGTAGACGTCTTTTTGATCACTCAAAGCAACATTTGATGGAAATCATGACGATATGTAGAATAACATCTCACACAGCAGTTGGTGTAGAGTTTATGGGACTCCTGATTTTCAAAACTGAAAACGAAGCGAGAAAGTACACTTACACGGTATTTTATACACTTGTCCATAGGCTAGTGTCTCAATATATGGGACGAGCAATATTATACACCAATAATCATCGATAAAAATCTAAAGCTATAGTCCGGATGGACATTTTTCTATATGTATATGTTTACACATATATATAAGTGTATTACGTATTACATGTATGTATATTTGACTTTACAGTTTTCATTTATCAAATTTCCTCCTAGAAGAAAGGATATGGATGTTAACAAAGACATAAAAACCCCATCACTGAAATTTTGATGTCAACAATTATAATTGTTACATGTTGAACTTTAGAAAAACCTTGCATAGATCCATTGTTCTACTTACAGACTGTATGTGCATGCATGTATGTATGTATGTATGTATGTATGTATGTGTGTGTGTGTGTGTGTGCGTATGTGTGTATGTATGTATGTATGTGTTCTTAGATATTTTTATGTTTATTTGTTACACTCATCGAACTGCAGATATCTTAGGGAACTGCTTCGAAGTGTTTGTCGAACAAATTGACTCCATTACATTTTTCTGTCTTGTAGTGTATATTTTCTCCCATCCTTTTGCCCGAACCGCTAAGTTACGGTACCATAAACAAGCTACTACCGGTTGTCAAGCGTATAGTACAAAGGATTATCAGGCGGCGAGCGAGCTGAATCGTTAGCAAGCCGGACCAAAATGCTTAGTGGCATTTCATCCATCATTACGTCGATCCCAGAGCCCAATTGGTACTTACCTTATCAACCCCAAAATGATGAAAGGCAAACTCAGCCTCATCGGAATTTGAACACGGAATATAAAGACGGACTAAATGTTATTAAGCATCTTGCCCGGCGTGCTAACAATTCTGCCACCTCACTGAGTTGTTAATAATAATAATAATAATAATAATAATAATAATAATAATAACAATAATAATAATAATAATAACAATAATAATAATCCTTTCTACTAAAGGCACAATGCTTGAAATTTTAAGCGAGGGGACTAGTCGATTACATCGACTCCAGTGTTTTATTGGTACTTAATTTATCGACCCCAGAAAGGATGAAAGACAAAATCGACCTCGGCGGAATCTGAACTCAGAACGTAACGACGGACGAAATACCGCTAAGCATTTTGTCCAGCGTGCTAACGATTCTGCGAGCTCGCCACCTTAATAATAATAATAATAATAATAATAATAATAATAATAATAATAATAATAATAAGAAGAAGAAGAAGAAGAAGAAGAAGAAGAAGAAGAAGAAGAAGAAGAAGAAGAAGAAGAAGAAGAAGAAGAAGAAGAAGAAGAATGATAACAATAATAATAATAATAAATTGGTACAGCCATAAACCCGAAGGCATCATCGAAAATGATAATGCAAAGATCCTGTGGGATTTTATGATTCAGTGCGACCATGAAATATAGAATTGGAAGCCAGGCATAGTCTTAATTGAGAAAGAAAGCAAACGATGCTGGATCATTGATATAGCCTACCCAGCTGACAACAAGAATAAGGAAGAAAGAAAAGTTGAGAGATATGACATGTTAGCTTGGGAACTAAAGCAGTTGTGGTCGATGAAAAATGTAGCAGTAGTACCAATAATTGTCCGAGCCCTGGGAGCAGTGAGCATAAATCTTGGGAAGTACATGGAACAAATAGGGGCTGCAATAAGGGTGGAGCACTTGCAGAAAACAGCACTGCTTGAAACCGCTCGAATACTCCGGAAGGTGCTCGAAAAATAAGGGGTGTTACCTTAGTTCACTGGTAGTGAAAAGCTGACACCGTAGAACATCTCCAGCGTTAGAAGCTGTGCAAAGGCAATGATAATAATAATAATAATAATAATAATAATAATAATAATAATAATAATAATAATAATAATAATAATAATAATAATAATAATAATAATAA
>NC_068987.1:109317203-109319902 GCF_001194135.2 Octopus bimaculoides
ATAATAATAATGATAATAATAATAATAATAATAATAATAATAATAATAATAATAATAATAATAATAATAATAATGATAATAATAATAATAATAATAATAATAATAATAATAATAATTATAATATCAAGGGCGTTGCCTGTTTTTTTTTCTGACTAAAGAGTAACGAATTGGAATAAAAGATTCACGAAGTAAACGTCGACTTTTGTGTTTATCCTCGTTGGAGAAGAAAAATATAATTGTTTCGACGATAAATCATTTAAAGACGCCACCTGAGATATTTTTTGCATTTAATTGTCTGTAAGAATTTTCCTACAAAGAAATGTATACCCGAATATATACAAATATTTTGGAGGCGTACATGCTAGACAAGAGATTTGATCTGGGACCGTGTGTTGAAACAAAAACGATTGCAGGGCTATTAACCATTCAATAACACCCAAAAGCAACAAGAGAAGATAATAATTGCCTGACAACAAAGACAAAACATGTTAGCAAATGATTTACATTTCAAAAGACAAAAAAATAAATGGGTGGAAAGTTGAAACAAAGAAAGTTTCATGACAAAAAACGAGGAGTTTAGAGTTATTCAACAGAAAAGGCAAATGGTTAGTTTGTATCTTTCACGCTGCAATTGTTTTTGTTTGAACACACGATCCCAGATCAAATCACTTTCGTAGCAAGTATCTCTCCGAAGTATTTGTATATATGTGGGTATATATTCCTTTGTGCCAAAATCATAACAGACAGTTAAATACGAAAAATAGCTCGGGTGGAGTCGCTAAGTGATTTATTGTCGAAACAATTATATATTTTCTTCTTCAACCAGGGTAAATACAATTTACTTTATGAATCTTTTACCTCAATTTCTTACCTCTTAGTCAGAGAGGAACTGGCAATGACCTTGATATTATTATTATTATTATTGTCACCTTGGGCAAGTGTCTTCTACTATTGCCTCGGGCCGACCAAAGCCTTTGTGAGTGGATTTGATAGACGGAAACTGTAAGAAGACCGTCGTATATATATATATGTGTGTGAGTGTGTGTGTGTGTGTGTGTGTGTGTGTGTGGTTGTGTGTCCGTGTTTGTCCCTCCACCATCGCTTGACAACCGATTTTGGTGTGTTTACGTTCCCGTAACTTAACGGTTCGAGAAAAGAGACCGATAGAATAAATATTAGCTTACAAAAAATAAGTCCTGGAGTTCGATTAAAGGCGGCACTCCAGTATGGCCGCAGTCAGATGATTGAAACAGGTAAAAGAATAAAAGAATAAAGCAATATATGTATGTACCTGTGTGTTTCTGTTTCGGTGTGTCTTTCTGAGTATGCATGCGTGTGTAAGTATACACGTGTGTGTACCTTCACGGGTATGTATGCTAGTTGGTGTACGTGCGTACAGATATCTGTATGTACATGTGTGTTAGGCTGAAAGTAAGTTATTCATTACGTAAGTAATCGTCGCACAGACCTCACCAATGGTACCACATATTGCAAAACGTTGATCTGTTTCAACTGCTAAATTAATATCACACTCAGACATTAATTAAGTTCAGCTTTATCAACTTAAATACGCTAATTGATATCAAACTTTCGAGACTTATTGCTTTCACAGTCCTATATGGTGCGTTCCCTCAACACCAATAAAGTTTTCAAATTAGCGCCGTCGCTGTTGATTAGTTCTCGGTCAGTTCGGATTGAGAAGACCAATGAGAAAAGGCGTTCAAGATTTGACCATTCCGTCTTAACTTTTTGGAAACAGCGTACAATAGACAACATTAATAAATTTGACCTTTCTTATAAGAATTAGCGTTTGACATGAGATTGATTTGGCTGTTATATATAGTATATTGTGTGATAAATGGAGGCGCAATGGCCCAGTGGTTAGGTAAGCGGACTCGCGGTCATAGGATCGCGGTTTCGATTCCTAGACCGGGCGTTGTGAGTGTTTATTGAGCGAAAACACCTAAAGCTCCACGAGGCTCCGGCAGGGGATGGTGGCGAACCCTGCTGTACTCTTTCACCACAACTTTCTCTCACTCTTACTTCCTGTTTCTGTTGTGCCTGTAATTCAAAGGGTCAGCCTTGTCACACTGTGTCACGCTGAATCTCCCTGACGTTAAGAGTACACGTGTCTGTGGAGTGCTCAACCACTTGCACGTTAATTTCACGAGCAGGCAGTTCCGTTGATCGGATCAACTGGAACTCTCGACGTCGTAAGCGACGGAGTGCCAACAACAACAACAACATTGTGTGATAACGTTAGCTTCCTTGTTGGCCCCAGATATTTAAGGTTTTAGTTAGCCGGATAAGGAATCTTCTACATGACACAGAATCTTCCAGAAATGGAACGAAGATTTGTTTCAATCTTCATCCTTTATCGTTTATTATAAGAGAGAAGCTGATCTCCGTCAGTCTATAAGTAATAACAACTGTGTAAAGAGAACGAATAAGGGGAGGAGAAAAGCTGTTGAGAGGGAAATACAGTAGGAGAGAGAGAGAGGGTGTGTGTGGAAGTTAGATAAATAGGTTGTGTTGTCACCTTAGTAACTAATAATTTACTAAAGTAACTAACCAGTTTCAAGTGTTAGTACCTAACAAGTTTTAAGTGCAAGTTTGTCGACAAAACACAACACAGGCTTAAAAAAAGACTATACATATAATACAAAGCTATTTTTGGTTGTGTGTGTGTGTGTGTGTGT
>NC_068987.1:109321072-109323457 GCF_001194135.2 Octopus bimaculoides
GTATATCTGTATTTGTCCCTCCCCACCATCGCTTGACAACCGATGTTGGTGTGTTTACGCCCTGGGATCGATTATTTCGACTAAAGACGGTGCTCCAGAATGGCGGCAGTCAAATGACTGAAACAAGTAAAAGAATAAGCATTTTTTCTGGCGCAGTAACGTTTCTTATTTCTTTATTGCCCACAAGGGGCAAAACACAGAGGGGACAAAGAAGGACAGACAAACGGATTAAGTCGATTACATCGTCCCTAGTGCGTAACTGGTACTTATTTAGTCGACCCCGAAAGGATGAAAGGCAAAGTCGACCTCGGCGGAATTTGAACTCAGAACGTAAAGATAGACGAAATACCGCTAAGCATTTCACCCGGCGTGCTAACGACTCTGCCAACACACCGCTTTGAGACGTGCTTAGATAATGCAATCTTAAATACAATATGGCTGACAAAAAAAAAAAAAATTGGGATTCTCGAGATTGGAAACCGATTACTCATAAGTCATGATTTGTGGAGTTCGTCGATAACTGCGGACTTTCGTTTCTTGTGGACATTCTAAACAGTTCCCTCTGCTTAGGAAGTTTCTCTAATTCCAGTGATGGGACATTGCGTTGATGGATCTCTTTCAAACCCTCCACTAAACCGTCCTTGCACTTCGACTACACTTTCGTACTTCCAGTAGCACTTTCGAATAAATTAAATTTGTTCAAAGCTTTATCTCTGGTTACCTTCATTGTTTATAATAGGTTAAATCTACAAAGAAATGTAAACTGAGTTATCAGCTGTTAAAGCCTGTATACATTTTTGGGTGGGGAGGAGACATTCTGTGGATAGATAGATAGATAGATAGATAGAGAGAGAGATAAAAAAAAATTAAAATAAATGCGCCCTTTTAAAGCCTAGGCAGGCTCATGGGCCCGGCTTCCCGGTTTCAATGGCGTATGTGTTCCCCAGCTGGACGGGACGCCAGTCCATCGCAGCGTGACTCATTTTTGCCAGCTGAGTGGACTGGAGCAACGTGAAATGAAGTGTTTTGCTCAAGAACACAACACGTCGCCCTGTTCAGGAATCGAAACCACAAACTTACGATCATGATGCTGACACCCTAACCACTAAGCACACGCACCTCCATATATATATATGTGAGTGAGTGTGTGTGTGTGTGTGTGTGTGTGTGTGTGTGTGTGTGTGTAGATAGATAGATAGATAGATAGAACCAAATAAGTATGTGTACATACACACCCTGGATACGAGCTTGCTAGTGAATGTGTATATAATTGTGTGTACATTATTATAAATCATGATGGATACACAGTGGGGCTTCTGTTTATTGCCCGACTTTAACTAATCAATGACGTCAGACCCAAGGGGTGTACATAAACAAAATGTATCTAGATTTACGTGTATAAATAATCAACTGCAAGCAACGGTTAACTTAATTTTAATTCCCCCGAATTCAGTATAATTACTATTCCAAAGAGCTTTCGTCGTTGGCGCGTGTCATGGCACTGTTAATGGTTGCTCTGAGTGTGTGTAGGTGGCGGTGTTGTACGTCAGAGTTTGTAACGATGTTGTGTTCTTCGTCATAGCTGTGATGTCGCTAGTGACGGTTGTGATGCTGGCGATGGTTGTGATGTTGTATTGTGATGGTTAGTGGCGGTTGTGAGGTTGGCGATGGTTGTAATGCTTTAATAATAGTCTAGGTGTTATTTCTTTACTACCCACAAGGGGCTAAACATAGAGGGGACAAACAAGGACAAACAAACGGATTAAGTCGATTATATCGACCCCAGTGCGTAACTGGTACTTATTTAATCGACCCCGTAAGGATGAAAGGCAAAGTCGACCTCGGCGGAATTTGAACTCAGAACGTAGCGGCAGACGAAATACTGCTAAGCATTTCGCCCGGCGTGCTAACGGTTCTGCCAAGCTCGCCGCCTCTTATAGTCTAGGTGCTGTGATGTTGTAGTTGTGATGAGTAGACGGTGTTGATGGTGACGGACAGACTGATGTTGATGATGGCGATAAGGCTTGTAACAGAGTTTGTTGTTAGTGGTGTGCATAGTGTTGAGGGACCAGTTGTGGTGGTGATACAGTTGTGATGCTAGTCGTGAGGGTGGTGCTGGTGGTATTGGTGGGGGTATTTTTGGCAGGGGTAGCTATGCAAGCTGCAATCGTAGCTGTGTCAGTAGTTATTTCTAAAGAATCTGATTGTACTGAGGGCAGCTGAAGCCATAGTGGTGGTAGTGACGGTGGTGCTGCTGCTGTTAATACTAGTGGTGGTGCTGGTGGTGTTAGTTTTTGTGGTTGTATTGGTGGTTGGGTTATTTGTTGTTTATGGAGAGACTGATTGTGCTGTGGATAGCTGTAACCGTAGTGGTTGAGGGGGGGG
>NC_068987.1:109324128-109329633 GCF_001194135.2 Octopus bimaculoides
GTCGGTCGGTCGGTCGGTCGGTTAGTTGGCTGGCTGTTTGATTGGCTGGTTGGTTGGCTTATTGACTGGTTCGTTGGCTGGCTGGCTGGCAGGCTGGCTGGCAGGCTGGCTGGCTGGCAGGCTGGCTGGCTGGCCGACTTGTTGGCTGGCTTGCTAGCTAGCTGTCTGGCTGAATAGTTGACTGCGTTATTAGTATATGACCGGGTAACCATCTTCTGCCTGCCTGCCTAGCTGCATCGCTGGTTACCTGACTGGCAAGCTGGTTTGGTTTGCCGGCTGGCTGCTCAACTCTCTGGTTGGGTAGCTAAACTGTCTGGCTCAGCTATAAAACGTATCTTATACAACAATGTTGTTGTTCTTCTTGCCTCTTGTTAACGTTACACACACGTATGCACACGCATCCACACGTATGCACTTGTGCACAGATGTTTTAAGCCACACTTATATGAAGAATGTACAAGAAATTACAGTTTTCTCTATCATGATTTGATGACTTTACATGTGTAACGCCGATAAGTACCGGTGTACAACTGCTGGTTGATCGTTATCAAATATTTAGGTGGCTGTCTTGAAATACCTGGGGATTTGAGGGAGAGAAGGTGAAAACAAGTATTTATACACAGACACACACAAACACGCACACATGCATACATATTTATAATGTGTTTATAAAATTTATTATCAGTGACTGCGAAGTGATTTCGTCGGTTGTAGTTTGATCAAGCGCTTTGAGCAAAGCAAAACAGACGAAACAATTTCGAAGTCACTATGAATAAAATTATAATACATACATACAAAAATACATACATACATACATACGCACACACACACATACATAAATACATAAACACATACATACGTACATGCATACATACATACATACATACACACACACATATGGCTACGTATATATGTCATTGTTCAGTTTTAGCTCAAGATTTCTTGCCAATAGATAAAGAACCGGTTTCTAACCCAGATACAAGGCTCCTTCATTGGAATTTCAACATCAGCAACAGGGTATTTTTGTATATATGTATATGTGCAAATTTGCATGTTTTGTTTTTACTTAATTTGCATGTATTCTCATGCATATAGCTACATATCTAGACATGCTCATATATACTTAAATGATAAACTCCTGGAGAGTCTTACAGATTTTTACAGTTCCAGTGATGGCTTGGATCTGTAGTCTTCGAATTAGCTTTCTCTTTGCTGATTTTGAGAAGCCTAATTTCTCAAGGTTGGTATTTAGGCAGTGTGTTATGCCATTGCTCCAATAATTACAGGTATAAACCTGAACTTGTTTGTATATATGTATGTATGTATGTATGTATGTATGTATGCATGTATGTTTGTACGTATGTAGGTATGAATGTAAACACTAATGAATGAAGATTTATTCGTGATTTATCAATTTATCAGCAGCGTACGTTTCAAGTAGAATACCACATCTGAAGATCGATCGATTAAACGAGTAGAAAAGCAGTATTGCAGCATTTTGAGATGTACGATTCTATTTGAAACGTACGTAACTGATAAATCATGAATAAATCTCGATTCTTTTGTATTTTTTCCTATTACAATTTAAACTGAATTCATTTCGTGTTTGAACATTGAATTTACAAACTGGACTCGTGGCAGAAAAGGAATTTACAAGCAATGTCGATTATTGTGGCATTCACTGGACAACTTATTTGACCGGGTTCGATACCTACAGAGTCTGTATTCTTTTCTCCCTTTACCTTCATTATACATATATACATTTATATATGTGTGTATATATATATTTTTGGTTAATGAGAGAGACGGAAGATACGAGAATTCTTATTAGTCACTATAATTGTTTCGACCCATCTGGCATCGATCCCTCACGGGTAGAATACTTAACAACTGGTTTAGGAGCATCCGTCTCGGTAATAATTAGATATAACTCGTTAAAAAAACGACTGTTCCGCAAGATATCTTTTCGGCTCGTGTAAAGAAAAGCAATATATATATATATATATATATATATATAATAATAATAATAATAATAATAATAATGTTAGGGATAAAATCCAAAATTACAGGTAATAACTCAATTAAAATCAATTTATTAAAAATAAATTAAGTTTCACACACATATATATTTATATACATATGTGTATGTATGTGTGTGTGTGAAGAAAGGTACTCACGGTTCCAAGTGATGGTGTTAAAACGGGCAGTAGTTTAAGTCTAGTAGACTTGGTGGGATTTGAACTCAAACCGCAAAGACCCGGACAAATTAAAACTTGAACTCATACAATACTGCACGGCATTTTTGTCCGAAGCTTCCTAACGATGCTCCAAAGGCACCGTCAGTGACCCCTCGTAAAATTCGAAAAAGTATTGCTGTCTTCGGGTATTTGATCATTTAAAAAAAATAACTTTCTCTTATTTGGTGCACGATATCCAGTTCAAGTTAGGAAGGTCATCTCGTCTAGATTGTAATTAATTTCCTCTTTAATTTTAATGAAATATCTCTCTTCCAAATATACCTAATTAATAAGTTACCTGTTAAATCACGCTGAAGATTACTCAAAAAGAATGAAATAATATTATACATGAATACATGATTAACACTAACTAGAAATTCTAAAAGGTTTGTAAATAATGAAAAAATAAATTGAACATGTGAACCCTATCCATTGTTTTCCTTGTATGCCTTAATTTCAAACTCAGATTACTAATCACGCTTCGTCTTGTGAGGAGATAGTTATCTCCCTTGTATTAACGGTCGTAGCCAGAGGGCACCCCGTGTGTTTGAATTTAGAATATTGTATTTCAGGTTAATTTTCCGTACCTGTCGCATCACATCGTTCATAATCACTCGTAAAGTTCTAAAGCGATTTTGATATTCATCGGTTCATTCAACCGTGGCTTGAACTTTTGATGAGTTCCAATCACCATAACCGAGTGCAGCTTTTGTGACGTATTACAGGCTTTGCTGATGACACTATTATTGTCTGTCTGTATGTCGCTATTGTTGTAGATGCCTTTAACTATTGCAGCACTGTGTGTATCGTTATTGGGTTTACTAGTCATATCAATATTGTTTGTCTCCGTCGAATGGAGGGATTCATTAATATGGATTAATTTACATTCAACAGCACATTTCCTCGCTACGTTAATGGGTTTTGAGGTTTTAATCGAAATTATCGATGTCTGATGTTCCAAGGATATTGCCGTTCGTAGTGTTGGTGTTATAGTTGTTGATGTTGTTGTTGGTGGAGGTGGTGGTACTGTTTACATTTATTTCTTTATTGCCCACAGGGAGGCGAAACATAGAGAGGACAAACAAGGGCAAATGCATTGAGTCGATTACATCCACCCCAGTGCGAAACTGGTACTTATTTAATCGACCCCGAAAGGATGAAAGGCAAAGTCGACCTCAGCAGGATTCGAACTCAGAACGTAAGCATTTCGTCCGGCGTGCTAACGCTTCTACCAGTTTGCCACCTTCGGTACTCTTTATATTGCCATGCGTTTTGTTCCTGCTATTGGTACTATTATTGTTGAGCTTCTATCAGGACTGATTGAGCAAGCCCACAACCAAAATCATTTTTTATGGTGGCGAGGGTGGGGGGGGGCGTTATAACCAGAATGACGCTCTCCAACAAGTTCTTTCTCCTTCTTTTGATGTTTCTGGCAGACAGAACGGTGCGCTGAGAAGGGATTTCTATATTATTTTTAGTATTACGAGCTGGGAGCGCTAAGCAGTGATGTGTATAAATACAATGTTATTATCTATTCAAATACGCCTGTGGCAGGTTCGAACTCGTAAACATGCCATTTACTGTGACTTGTCATGGAGAATTTTTCTCGCTGTAGACAAAAGGTGTGTTGTTTGTTCCTTGTCGAGCTATGCTTGACTCATAAGGTGGTCCGGTTTCTGTAACTGAAGAGATAAACACTTCGATTCCTGAACCGGGCCATGCGTTGTGTTCTTGAGCAAAGCACTTCATTTCAGGTTGTTCCAGTCCATTCAGCTGGCATAAAGGAGTAATCCTGCGACGGACCGGTGTCCCGTCCAGGTGGGACGCCATGAAACCGGGAAACCGGCCCTTGTGAGTCAGTATAACTTCAGAAGGAAACTTTAGCTTTCACTCTAATTTTTTTCCAGGATTCGTTTCTCTACTCTTCTCTCTTTTTCCTAAACATCAATGACAAATATATTACTACATTCAACAACTTTCCCTTTTATGCAGATGATATGACCTCTACCCATGCATCAAAAACACACAACCAAGACACTACCATGATAGTCTTGTCTTTTTTACGGCAGAAAAAATAGAACATTCAGGCATTACTCATACCAAGAAAACACCACTCAGTGCTCCACCATTAAACATAATAAGCACTCGATCTTCAGTTTTGCTGACGTTCCAAATACTGGCCAACTTCACTGGAGATCTCTCTGAGCGAAACCACATTCTAAACGTTACTAACATCGCATCCCAAAGACTAGCTCTTTCCTTCAGAGCCAGAAGCTCTTTTAAACCAACAGGAGCTCCTGTCAATATACAAGGCTCAATTAAGTCCTAGGTCCAACGAGGAATACTGCGCGCACACATGGGACGGTGCTGCCGCAGCACTTCGTAACATCATGGATAGCATCTAGATAAGTGTCAGGGATGCTGACAGGCGTTCAAGTACTAACGGATGCAGTCCTACTTCTGATCCGTTGGCGTGCTGTCATTTAACTTTTTGCTTTTAGCTTTTTATCTTTTTTGTTATCGCTATTATAATAGCATCTGTTTCTCAGATTTCGGTGAAGTTGTGCTTCAACCATTCAAGCAACCTACGGCATATACGTCTTCACACAAGAATTACTGTGCCAAATCCTTCGTTCCTAGAATATCACCCCACCGCCTCAGTGAAATTTGTTTTACCTGCAGCGTTTTAACTGAGCTAATTATCAACACCAATCTCAATAATGGTAATATATGTGTAGGGGAGTGGATGTGTCTGCGTGGGTATGGGTGTGTAAGCCTGCGCGTGCACGTGTTTACATTTATTTGTTTCAATCATTGCACGGTGACAATATGCCACCGCCTTGAAGGGTTTTAGCCCCACAAATCGACCGCAGTACTTATTTCTTAATTCTTACGTATTCTGTCAATCACCCTTCTGCCCAACCGCTAAGTTACAAAAATATAGACAAGACAACACTTTTTATGAAGCAATGGAGTCAGGAACAAACACAAACTCACATACATTCACACATATGCAGACTCAAAGACTGCGAGCTGGCAGAGTGGTTAGCACGCCGCCTGGCGAATTGCTTATCCGTATTTCGTTTGCCGTTACGTTCTGAGTTCAAATTCTTTGCCTTTCATCCTTTCGAGATCGATAAATTAAATACCAGTTGCGTACTGGAGTCGATCTAATCAATTGGCCCTCTCCCCCAAAATTTAGGACCTTGTGCCGAGAATAGAAAAGCTTATATGTATACACACACACACACACACACACACACACACA
>NC_068987.1:109330336-109331664 GCF_001194135.2 Octopus bimaculoides
ATATTGGGTTGGTGCATAATTATTGCGGGGTTTTTTTCAACAAAATTTGTACAACAAAAACAATAACAATATTTAACAAAACCATCTTTAAATGACGGTCTGACCGTCTGCCAAACAAATGGGAAGCAGTAATTGAAGTAGATAGTGAACATGCTCCGGAATAATCATTTAAAGATGGTTTTGTTACATGTTGGTATAGTCTTTCTTGAATAAAAATTTGCTGAAAAGAAAAAAGCCGCAATAATTATGCACATAATTATATATATATATATATACACACACACACATACACATGTATATGCATGAAAATATGTGTTTGGGTGTGTAGTTATGGTAATATCGTTTGCTTAATTGTTAATTTAAAAGTCGATATAACTTGAAATAGTCCATGACGGATGTTGAAAGTTTCAGCAGATTCTAACTGTAATTAAATTTAAGGTTACGGCACAACATGAAAGATCTTCTCTTTAAAGATTATTTCTGCAGATGTACCTAAGCTTACGTATAATGGGTAAGAATGCAGCAAAAACCATGCAAAGAATAGATACAAGCAATTAGTGCCCAGACCTCACCGGATGCCTAAGAACTCGACATCGAACGAAACCTATTTAGGAAGAATTACTATACTCTCGCTTGCCTGATTTTCCTCATTTTCCCTTTTTTTTTTCTTCTGCTCAATTCATATATTTTTATGCTTACTTCTTTTCTTTTGCTCGTTTCAGGCATTAGACTGAGGCCATGCTGGAGCACCGCTTTGAAGGGGTTCAATCGAACAAATCAAACCAAAATATTTTTTGGCTTTATTTTTTACGCTTGGTACTTATCCTATCGGTCTCTTGTCGAACTGCTCATTTACGTAGACGTAAACAAACCAACACCGGTCGTCAAGCGGTGGTAGGAGGACAACACAAACACACATATATACATGTGAAAAATTATACGTACTCTTGTTTTTCATTGTATTTACACAAAAGCAGGGGATAAACAAGTACGTCATTTTTCTATAAAGTCTCTTTCCTTTTCGATGCACTTGGTCCAGCGGTCCTCAAGTTTGCGTATTTCCTCCAAGAAGAAGATTTCCGGTTGGTCGTGCAACCATTTATGCACCGCTTCTTTCACATCATTCGTAGAAAATCGACGACCTCGTAAACCATCTTTGAGCGGTCCAAAGATATGATAGTCGGAATGGGCAAGATAAGGGCTCTTAGCAGGGTATTCCACCTCAAAACCCAATTGGTTAATTGTTTCAACGGTCTAGGCGACCGTGTGTAGACATGCATTGTCATGCAACAACAAAACTTTCTTCGACAATAGACTTCGGCGTTTGG
>NC_068987.1:109331674-109333171 GCF_001194135.2 Octopus bimaculoides
TGTGTAGACGTGCATTGTCATGCAACAACAAAACTTTCTTCGACAATAGACTTCGGCGTTTGGTGCGAATTGCTGGCTTCAGTTTGTTGGCCAGCAAAGCACTGTACCTTGCACTGTTGATCGTACACCTCTTTTCCAGGTAGTCTTCCAGCATAGGCCCTTTTGAGTCCCAAAAAAGGGTTAGTGTCACCTTTCCCACGGAAGACTGTGTCTTGAATTTTTTCGTCGCGGACGAGCCAGGATGTTTCCACTCCATACTCCGTCTTTTGGATTCTGCCTCATATTGATGGATCCACGTTTCGTCTCCTGTAATTATTCGGCTCAAAAATTCCTCACCCTCATCGTTGTAACAATCAAGTAAATGTTGGCAGACCTCAAGACGCTTTCGTTTGTGCTCTGCAGTAAGCTCTCTTGGCATCCATCTTGCACAGACTTTATAGAAGCTGGGCTTATCGTGGATCATTTGAAAGGCAGAACCATGACTAATCTGTTAAGAACGAGCTACCTCATCGATTATAACTCCCCGATTTCCCAATAACATCTCTCGAGCTTGCTGAATCTTCTCGTCAGTGGTGGAGGTTGACAAGCATCCTGCTCCCTTTTCGTGCGTCACGCTTGTCTGGCCACTTTTAAACCCCTCCATCCACGCCTACACACCTCTACGCGGTAGTGTACTGTCCCCGTAATGGTGCTAAATGCCTCCGATGGATTTCAGCACTTGATACACCTTCCGACCAGAGTAATCGGATCACTACCCTTTCTTCTCCTTTGATGCTTACACGGTAAAGCCAGAAAGAAAAATGATGTGATTAGGCTCAAACTTCGATTACGTCACCATAATAGTACCAAATATATGCACGCATGCGCAGAGGGCAGTGCGACAATAATAAAGATATGTTATGGCGAAAGTGTAGATAATTTTTGATTTCTCTTCATTTATATATAATATTCGACGGGCATCGGACACACAAGGCGAGCACATACACACACATGCATCATACATATAATGAAGGCGCATAGCTTAGTGGTTATGGTGTTGCACTCATGATTGCGAGATCGTGGGTTCGATTCCCAGATCGGGCGTTGCGTTGTGTTCTTGAGCAAGGCACTTTATTTCATGTTGCTCTGACACATAGCACCCGTTGCACCTATCAGGTAATGTCGATCTCATTAAGGGAATGAGATTATGTCTACACAGGCATTTGATCACTATAAACAAATCATCTGTCTGTGGTTGTTCGGTAAGAAATTGTCGAACCCTCATATGTCGTCTAACGACGGGTGAGTCCGTCAGATATATAATCCTTCTTTTCGTATACATTCGCTGCTTTCTTCCAAGGAATCTAATGCTCTGAGCTTAGTTTTTCTTTGGGGCTGGCCAGATTGGAGCAATATCGAGAATAACCAGCCGAAATTGCAAAGATAATCTGGATCTGGACTGAAGAAAGAAAACTCCGTTGTTTTGCGTTCTTGTGCCATTCTGTATTGCTTATATAT
>NC_068987.1:109333695-109334623 GCF_001194135.2 Octopus bimaculoides
TGTGTGTGTGTGTGTGTGTGTGTTTGCGTATTTATATACATATCTATATATCTACGTTCGTATATATGTATTTATTCATATATTCATATATGTACATGTATATGGAAGAAAAACTTACTGCTCACATATTTGTTACATTCAAGACGTGACCGCTTTCATTAAATCTTTTCTTCTCTTTCTTTTTTGTTTGCTTCCTTTTTCTTATTTCCTTATTATTTTGTTTGTCCTTAATGTTTTGTTTGATGTAATCACGTTGCTAATCCCATTAAAATTTCAATACTTTCTCGACCTCATTTTCTGAACAAACACAATCAATAATGATGATGCGTTGTCGCCATGTTTTTGTAATAAGGTACAAAGGATCATGGGATTGATGTCGCTAAAGGACCACGTTTCTAAATATTAATAAAAGATATTATTAAACTTGAAGGGAGTCGTGTCTTCAATCAAATATTTCTGATGTCTCTTTCACTCTTTCTTTCCCTCCATCTTTTCTCTCTCTCCCTCGCTCTCTCCTATCTTTCTCTCTCTTCTCTCTCTTTCATACCTCTATCTTATTCTTTATACATACAAACATGCATACGCGCACGCACACACACGCACATCGATACATGCATTCATACATCTATACATACATCTGTACATACATCTGTACATACATCTATACATACACACACAAATACATACATTGTATATATACATACCAATACACGTATTTGTATGCATATTTATACTATTTATTGAAATTTCGATAACAACTCCAGCAAAACTGTTTTGATACACTAAATCATATTTACATATTTGATATACATAGTATATACGTGCGCTTGTGTGTGTATATATATACATACACACACACACACACACACACACACACACACACACACACACACACACACATATATATATATATATATATATATATATA
>NC_068987.1:109337496-109339990 GCF_001194135.2 Octopus bimaculoides
TGTGAGTGTGTATGGGGGTGTACCAGTAAGCCGCGTACATTAACATACATTCCAACCACTCAGCAGCAGTAATTAAACAAATAGTTAACAGCAATCGCAGGCGCGTCTACAATTCATCCGCCGACAAAGCCACCCCAAACTAAACTGTTGCATTAGAAAGGTCCAACTTTAAAAATAGTATATACTATATTGAACCAAATGTAAATAGACCAAGAAGACGCAGACAGAGGAAAATTGTATGGTTTAACCCACTTTTTATTATGAACTACTTTCCACATTCACACAAAGACCACAAGTTCTTCAATGGGGATATTGTTAAAGTAAGCTATAGTTGCCTCCCCAAAATAGGGTCAATAATACTCAATCACAATAAATATAAACACACCCCGGAAAGACCATGCAACTGTAGATCTTCAAACCACTGCCCTCTAAACAAGAACTATCTTGAGAAAGGTCTTGTATACAAGGTCAAAATCACGGATCCCAACGGAGTAGCAAAACTGTATATCGGAATGATAGCCAACTCGTTCAATGAAGAATATACACAACACCTGACGTCATTCAGAACAAAAATGTTTAAAAGACATGCAACATCCTTGCTATATTTGATATGGACATTGAAAGAAGGTGGAATAAGCAGCCCTTAGATAGAATAGAAAATTATTGCTAAAGCCAAAAAATAAAGAGGACGGGGTACCAAATGTGAACTCTGTATTACTGAAAAACTAAACATTATACACTCAACAGATAACATCCTAAACAGAGATGAAACTTTCTCTCACTGCATACACAAGCAATATTGTGTACTTAGATACTTCAAAGAAGAGCCACCATCTGCGACGTTATTCCCAACAGGTTTTGCCCCTTTCCGAGCGCGAAATCTGAACACGCACAGCACACAAACTCCACATGCAGGAAAAATATACCCCAATGACGAACTACCTCAGCACACAAGTATAAGAACATCACACCCAGAACAAAAACAAGATAATACAAACAAACTGATCACACAGCAGTTTGCCAAATGACAATTCCATGGAAGATAAACATTAAAAAGATGCCATCCAAGAGTAACGTCCCTTGATTTATTGTTTATCCACGAGAATTCACGAGGATCCCCGCGAACTAAACGAGACTCTGTTTTCCAAAATGGAGGCGAACGCCTTTCTACGTGTGGTTGGCTTAAAACATTGTTATGACACTAGGATGTATTCCTACTTTTCTTAACGTGAAACCAATGGTAGCCTTAATTTACAAATAAGGAAACTATATCCACCAATGCAGTGTTCGGCACTCATTTTCATCGTTCGACATTTATGTATATATATATATATATATATATATATATATATTAAATTCAAATTAAGATAGACGTAAACAAACAAACAAAGTTTGCTTTTAGAAGCGTTGAGATGTCTTAGAAAGTTAAAGAAGTGATCTTAAATTCCCAAACGCAGGATAATGCTAATAATATAGCCTAAACAGGATAAATAGGGGTAGTTTATCCTGTTCAGGCTAGCAATAATTGGGTACCCTCCCAGCAGTATACTGGATAGATACTATCCCTTAGTGGGTTAGTGGGTTGAACCCCCAACCCCTAACTCTCTCACGTTATATATATATATATATATATATATATATATATATATAAACTTATAAGATAAAGATATAATCATAAAAATGATTATATCAGTGGCCTAGCACATAAAAATGACCGTATAGGTAACATTAATTTCTTTTTACGTATATAATTATAAAAAAATAAACTGTTTGCTTCTTTGAGTCTGTTTTATCCTATATGTATGTATGTATTAATGAAATATCATTATGCACTGTTTTAGCCCCACTTCATATTCACTTCTGCACACGACATCTTCGGTTTCCCACAAATGTCAGCAATTTTTTTTGTAACCTTTACAAATTCAAAATCTTGGATTTATTCAAGTTAAATATTTCATTTTACGAATATCAGGAATCAAATCCCTTTAAGAAGTCATTAAGAGAAAACCGATCAGTTTTGCCTTGTTTTGTTTCCCAGCATATGAGAGGACAATTCTCTGCATGACTCTCTCTCCCTACATAGCAATTATCAACACAGCAAGATTCCATTCCTGCCATGTCTCCAGCAAAACAAAAGACTTTGACGCAAACAAAAAGTGTAGAAAACATGTATATATTAACATAATTTGCATAAGTAAAGAGACGATTAGCTCAGGTAAAGAGCTCAGACTCGCTAGAAGCATGAATTTTGTACAGCAAAACAGCAATGTATACATGTGTGCCGGAAAACTTTCTAATTATTGCTCAAGAAAATGCTTCAAAATTATGGTTGGTGTGTGAGAGAGAGGCAGACTGTATTTCAGAAACGAGGATTATTTCATACAAAACACATACAAACAGATATGGTAAATGCTTTATTATTCTAAGGCTGTGCTTCCAAAGATATATACTCATACGTGTGTGTGTGTGTGTGTGTGTGTGTGTGTGTGCAAGC
>NC_068987.1:109340135-109341522 GCF_001194135.2 Octopus bimaculoides
GGGGGGGGGGGGTGCGTGTACATATATATATGTATGTATGTATATGAATATGTGTATGCATATATGAATATATTTATAATATATACATAAATATATATAAAGTACCCTCTCGCTTGTTTATTTTTATGCTTTTTGATTTATTATTAGTGTTGCTTAATATGCTTGGCTAAAATTGCTGTTTCTTTTCAGATATCATAAGAAAAGGTAATTAAAATTCATTAAAATCACAGATCTATCGGACTTTCAAAGAGGTCAAATTGTTGGTGTTCGTATGGCAAGCGCTAGCGTAACGAAAACAGCCGAAATGCTTGGTGTATCAAGAAGTACTGCCTCGAAAGTAATGACAGATTTTGGGTAAGAGGGAAAAACCTCCTCTTCGAAACGACACTCCGGGAGAAAACCAAAACTTTCAGATACGGACCGTCGGACTCTCACGCCAATTGTTAGAAAGGATCATAAAAGTACAGCTTCCAAAATTACTGTAGAGCTTAATGACCACATCGAGAACCCAATTTCCACTAAAATTGTTCACCGGGAGCTGCACGAACATGGATTTCACGGGAGGGCTGCAATCAGAAAACGAATACTTTCAAAAACAAACGTTGTAAAGCGTTTAGATTGGAGTAAAAACCTATAGAATTGGTCCCTAGAGCAGTGGAAGAATGTTATTTTCTTGGACGAACCATTCTTAACCTTGTTTCCACCACCGGCCGAGTATACGTGTGGAGACAGCCAAAAGAAGCATTTGACCCAGACTACCTTCTTCCAACTGTTAAACATGGAGGAGGATCTGTGTTAATCTGGGGGAACTATATCTTAGAGATCCGCCAGCCCAATGGTTTCCCTTCATGGCAGGATTAATAGTCAAGACTATCTAAGCATTTTACCTAATCAAATTCATCCTATAGTTTCCGAAAGGAAACGCAATCTTCCAGGATGATAATGCGCCAATTCACACAGGTAAGGTTGTTACTGAATAGCACGAGGAACATTCTAGTGAAGTTGAACATCTTATCTGGCCACCACAGTCCCCAGATATCAATATTATTGAACATTTATGGTGCATTTTAGAAAAACAAGTAAGGAGTCGATATCCTCCACCATCATCACTACAAGAACTGGAGACTGTTTTAGCTGAAGAATGGACAAAAATTCCTTTGAAAACAATTCAAACTTTGTATGAGTTCATGCCTCGGAGAATTCAAGCTGTAATTACTGCCAAAGGCAGTCCTACCCCATATTAAAATAAATTTGTTTGAAATTTTAAAGTGTTTCCATTATTTTGTCCAACATCTGTATGTGCATACATACATGCTTACATACACAAACATACATACATGCATGTCTATTGATATATAGATATATATACATTATTATTATTATATAT
>NC_068987.1:109346287-109348756 GCF_001194135.2 Octopus bimaculoides
TATATATATGGATATATATATATATGGATATATATATATATATATATATGTATGTGTGTGTGTGTGTGTGTGTGTGTGTGTGTGTGTGTTTGTGTTTGTCCCCCCAACATCGCTTGACAACCGATGCTGGTGTAATTACTTAGCAGTTCGGCAAAAGAGACCGATAGAATAAGTACTAGGCTTACAAAGAATAGGTCCTGGGGTCAAGCATGGCCGCAGTCAAATAACTGAAACAAGTAAAAGAGTAAAATAGTATATAGATAGATAGATAAATAGATAGATAGATAGATAGATACAGAAAGACGGATGGACAGACAAACAGATATGTATGTATGTATGTATGTATGGATGTATGTATTACGTTAAAATTTTCTCTTCGTGGCATGCTTCCTTTTTTTCCACTTATATTGACGATAGTCTTAAGGAGGAAATATCGATTCTTCATTTAGGTTGTCATTATTTTCATATGGTATTCGTTTGTTTCTGGTGATGTCTACTTTGACTCGCTCTATATTTCTTGAACTTTTTAAGCACCACCTTCAAAGTACGCTTTCCGCAACCCCCACCTTCTCATTCTGCAACCCCTTCTCATTCCGCAACCCCTTCTCATTCCGCAACCCCTTCTCATATCGCAACCCCTTCTCATTCCGCAACCCCCCACCCCTGCCTTCTCATTTTTAGCTTTGAGCTGAACTGTGCGGTTTTTCATTTGTATTATTCCTCGTTCGTTTCATACTGATATTATGCAAATTAATAGCCCCAGTTCTCTAGGGATATCGGATTCAATGTATATGTAAACGGGTTGGATATTTGTTTCTCTGGAACTGATCAAGTGATGATGACATCCCTGATGCAGTCCCAGTAAGGCTCAAAAATCGATTATGTTGCCAAGCCATCGTTTTATTCTCTCTATAGAGAAACAGGTGGAGGCGCAATGGCCCAGTGGTTAGGGCAGCGAATACACCTAAAGCTCCACGAGGCTCCGGCAGGGGATTGTGGCGAACCCTGCTGTATTCTTTCACCACAACTTTCTCTCACCCTTACTTCCTGTTTCTGTTGTGCCTGTAATTCAAAGGGTCAGCCTTGTCACACTGTGTCACGCTGAATATCCCCGAGAACTACGTTAAGGGTACACTTGTCTGTGGAGTGCACAGCTACTTGCACGTTAATTTCACGAGCAGGCTGTTCCGTTGATCGGATCAACTGGAACCCTCAACGTCGTAAGCGAAGGAGTGCCAACAACAACAGAGAAACATTCATATCCGACAAAATATATTACCGTATTTAGTAATGATTTATTTACGTTCCGTGTTCAAATTCCGCCGAGGTCAGTTTTGTCCTATGAATTTAATTGATTGTTTCATACCTTCAGATTAACAGCCTTTTGCTAAATTATTATTTCTGCTGTCCTTATTTTCCATAGGATGTACCGCTAATGAGCATTTCCATATCTCATTCCGATATGCTCTTGGAGACATCACCAATGACATTTCCTGACGTCATAACGCGTTTCTTTTCTTTCAACATCAGACATCTTCTCCCAGGTGACCCAACCAGGGTTGATTAAGCCTAGCATGTGTCCAGTTAGCATTAACCCTGGTGGCACTGCTCGTCCCAGCCTCTCTCCTCGTGGACCACAGTCCCCTTCGGGTAACCTCTGCTGCTTCATCCAACACGACGGTCTTCCGGTCTTCCCCCTACTGGCCTCTGTGATACCAGACTAATTGTATTGCTTTACTTAGTTACGTCCCTTTAAATTTTAAAATTCAACTCTCACCGACATCGTATATTTTCATGGTTCCAGGATCGATAAAATAAATACCAGCAAAACACTGATGTCAATATTATTGAATATACAACTAAAACATTATTATTAATTTTTTTTTCTTTTAGTTATCTATTATATTTGTCTGTTTCTTCATTTTCTTTGCTGTGTTTCCTGTTTTCCTACATATTTCCTCTTTTTTTTACCATATATCACGTCTATTTTTGCTTTTGATTTCTATTTATATTACAAAGCAGAGGAAAAAAAATTATGAAATAATGTTTTGAAGGTTAAAAACGGAAATACTATTAGGCTATTGTCAATACACAAAAACAATTACACAAGTGAGACGATGTGTGTATATGTCTCTCTCACACTCACTGTCTCTCTCTCTCTCCTTCTCACACTCTCTCTCTCTCTCTCTCTCTCTCTCTCTCTCTCTCTCCTACTCACACGCTCTCTTTCCCTGTCACTCTTTCACACACGCACACTCTGTAACTGCCTGTCTATCTCTTACAATCTTTCTGTTTATGTATATATATATGTGTGTGTGTGTCTCTGTGTGTGCGTGTACACGTACATATATATATATATATAAATATATATACATCCAATTATACACACACACGCACACACACACACACACACACACACACACACACATATATATATATATATATATATATATATGTATAATTATAATA
>NC_068987.1:109351708-109352880 GCF_001194135.2 Octopus bimaculoides
ATATATATATATATATATACAGATGTTGGACAAAATAGTGGAAACACTTAGCATCATACCACCATAATTGTGAAATATCTATAGAACCATCGAAGGTTTGTTTATTTTTATGATATTTGATTTATTATTAGTGTTGCTTAATATGTTTTGCTTTTCAGATATCAGAAAAAGGTAATTAAAATTCATTAAAATTACAGATCTATCGAACTTTCAAAGAGGTCAAATTGTTGGTGCTCGTATGGCAGGCGCTAGCTTAACGAAAACAGCCAAAATGTTTGGTGTATCAAGAAGTACTGCCTCGAAAGTAATGACAGAAAGAGAGCAAAACCTCCTCGTCGAAACAACATTACGGAAAAGACTGGAGACTGTTTTAGCTGAAGAATGGACAAAAATTCCTTTGGAAACAATTCAAAGTTTGTAGGAGTCCATACCTAGTAGAATTCAAGCTGTAATTGCTGCCAAGGGCAGTAATTACAGAAAATCTTCGCACAATGTGCGTGCAGCTGAGAGGGGAAATTGTTGAATCAGCATCCGTGAGTTATCAGAGGATGTGCAGATTAGTTACGGTTCAGTTCAGTCCATTATCACTGAAGATTTGGGTATGAGATGCATGTCGGCCAAACTACTTTCAGCTGACCAAGAAGACACTTGGGTTTCAGTTGCACAAGATCTCCTTGATTGTGTCGAGAACGATGAAAACTTTTTGAAAATTTTCCGTAGGTCTCTGAGCAGGTATCACCAAGCTTTTGGCAAAATTTGATGCAAATTCTCTGCCCATCTTTCTCTGTCATGGTCAACGCAACGATCACACGTTACACACCTTCCTTCCAAGCACTGCTATAAACAGGGGAAGTGAGCTAGAAAGTTAAAACTTAGTGCGCATGCACAGCAGAGTTCAAGGTTAATTTCTGCCAAGCAGCTTCACTCTGTGTGCTTTAGCTCCGTTTCTATGGCAACAATCCGGATACTTATTGATCAGACCACTTACGTACTAGCTTGCTGGTTTGTTATATTGCGCTGATAAAACATTTGCAGAATCGATTTGCTTTTTGCAAGGTGTTGCATGAACACGACTAACGATAAGTAATCAACGAAGTTTATTAGTTCTTCTCAAATATGAAGCTTTGTTTAACTTCAATCTTTAGTTATTCCGAAAACATGCAAACTTAAGC
>NC_068987.1:109352890-109353834 GCF_001194135.2 Octopus bimaculoides
CATATATATAATCATGAAACTAACTCGCACAACCTAAAATTATTGGCATTGTGTCGTCAAAGTTTGAGACTATGCTTATTATAATTATCTTAGTACAGTGCTTCTCACCTGGGCTCCATATGACCCCTGAGGGTCTATACAAGATTTTGGAAGATCCACACAGCAAAATAGCAAATCGAGGATTTACAACAGTATTTTAAGAACCTCTGAAAATATTCTGCATTAGATGTATTTTTTGTATGTATTGCAAGAAACAGCCAGGTTCCTTTCTCTAACATTTTACACTATTCAACGTACACAGGTTAATGTGTGTGAAGCAAAATAGAAATTTTGAAAGAAGTAGTTATAAGGCGGTGCAACAGCATGGCCACATGTGGGTTCACCAGAATAAAATAGTAATCAAAGGGGTCTATTGGTAAAAATACATGAGAACCCCTGTCTTGATACAATGCATCGTAATATAAGTACCAGTTCAGTACTGGGGTCGATGCAATTTTCTAACCCCTATTCGTGAAATTGCTGGCCTTGTGCCAAAATTTGAGACCAATATTATTATAATCATGTTTCTTAACGGCGGCGAGCTGGCAGAATCGTTAGCACGCCGGGCGAAATGCTTTGCGGCATTTCGTCCGACCTTACATTCTGAGTTCAAATTCCGCCGAGGTCGACTTTGCTTTTCATCCTTTCGGGGTCAATGAAATAAGTAGCAGTTGCGTACTAGGGTTGATCTAATCGACTGGAAACCTTTCCCCACAATTTCAGGCCTTGTGCCTATAGTTGAAAGAATTATAATAAACATATCAGAAATGGTGACACAGTCCGTAACAGTCTGAGCAGTAATTAATCTCGTTGATCATTGACTGAGTTTAAATCCTACTGGCCAGCCCCGGCACAACATTTTATCCTGCTTTTGGTCTGCCGGAAATATTTTCTCTATTCAATTC
>NC_068987.1:109354245-109360624 GCF_001194135.2 Octopus bimaculoides
TTATCAAACAATCCCATGAGGATAAAAATAAAACTTCTTTTCTATAATGTTATTCAATAAAGCCACCTTCAGCCTCAATAACTGCTTCTATATGAGATCTACAGGGTTCGATAAAATAATGGAAACATCTTAAAATTTCAAACAAATTTATTTTAATATGGGGTAGGACCGCCTTTGGCAGTAGTTACAGCTTGAATTCTACGAAGTATAAACTCCTAAAAACTCTGAATTGTTTCCAAAGGAATTTTTGTCCATTCTTCAGCTAAAACAGTCTCCAGTTCTTGTAGTGATGATGGTGGAGGATATCGACTCCTTACTTGTTTTTCTAAAAGGCACCATAAATGTTTGATAATATTGAGATCTGGGGGACTGTGGTGACCAGATAAGATGTTCAACTTCACTAGAATGTTCCTCGTGCCATTCAGTAAAAACTTTAGCCGTGTGAATTGGTGCATTATCATCCTGGAAGATTGTGTTTCTCTCCGGAAACAGTTCCGCAAACAGGATAAATTTTATTAGATAAAATGTTTAAATAGTCTTGACTATTAATCTATTAATTCTGCCATGAAGAGAAACCATTGGACCGGTAGATTTCCAAGATATACCTTTCCCACCCACCACTTGATTACAGATCCTCCTCCATATTTAACAGTTCGGAAGGCAGTCTGGGTCAAATGCTTCTTTTGGCTCTCTCCACACGTATACTCGGCCGGTGGTCGGAAATAAGGTAAAGAATGGTTCGTCCGAGAAAATAACATTCTTCCACTTCTCTAGGGACGAATTCTGTAGGTTTTTACTCTACACTAAACGCTTTGCAACGTTTGTTTTTGAAAGTAGTGGTTTTCTGATTGCAACCGTCCCGTGAAATCCAGGTTTGTGCACCTCTCGGCGAACAGTTTTTGTGGAGACTAGGTTTTTTGTGGAAACTGGGCTCTCGAGCCAGTCATTAAGCTCTTCAGTAATTTTGGAAGCTGTACTTTTGTCATCCTTTTTAACAATTCGCGTTAGATTCTGAAAGTTTTGGTTTTCTTCCGGAGTGTTGTTTCGACGAGGACGTTTTTCTCTCTTTCTCAAAGGCTGTCATTAGTTTCGAGACATTACGTCTTGATACACCAAACATTTCGGCTGTTTTCGTTACGCTAGCGCCTGCTATACGAACACCAACAATTTGACCTCTTTGAAAGTCCGATAGATCTGTCATTTTAATGAATTTTAATTACTTTTTTCTGATGATATCTGAAAAGAAACAGCAACTTTAGCAAAACATATTAAGCAACACTAATAATAAATAAAAAAAAACATAAAAATAAACAAGCTTTTATAGATATTTCAAAATTATGATGCTATGATGCTATATGGGTCCATTATTTTATCCGACCTCTGTAAATCATCTCCATGCTCGAATCAAGTTGTCCTGGGTCATTTTGGACATTACTCTAACTATGGCAGCTTTCAAAGAATCTTTGGTGTTATAGGCGTGTTCATTGACCTCTCTCTCAACAACGCTTCACATGTAATAGTCCAATGGATTGAGATCTGGGGAATTGGGAGGCCAAATGTTAGTAGTTAAGTGATCATAAAAAATTTCAGACGTCCATTCCTGTGTTACTAGAGCCATGTGTGACAATACAGAGTCTTACTGAAACACAAATAGCCTTCCATTGCATACACTTTCTATCCAGAACTTAACAATTATTTCCGGGACCTCAATGTAGGCGGCAGAGGTAACCCTAAGGCCTTGTGGAAAGATGTAAGGAGGCATCACATGACAGATGGTTATGTGCAGACCCTTCTGAAGTCTCAAGTGTTATGCATACAAAATTTTCTACAACTGTCATGATCTAAGGAGTTGTCAACAATGACAGTTTCAGGAAATTTTGTATGCATAACACTCGGAACTTCAGAAGGGTCTGCACATAAGCATCCGTCATTTCGTCTGTTAACTTTTTGATCTTGGTCGCAGTTTTTCTCGTTTGACAAAAACCAAATCAAATCTTCTGCTGGATTTTTCAGTTTGTTTAAGAACCTTTTAGATCTCAGGTAATGATTTTCTTTTGCTTTTTCTGATAAAATAACCTTTCCTCATCATATAAGACTTATATCCAATGTCTTCGTGGACAACATTTCTGACTGTTCCTTTTGACACATGGAGATCTTTTGCAATTGACCTCATGGATTTTCTGAGATTGTAATCAATGGTCTTTTGAACTTGTTCGATAAATTCGGGTGTTCTGACGATTTCAGAGCGTTTAGAATGCTTTTTATGCTTTGATACTGGTGATACGTTTCCAACTTTACAAACTTTGTAGACAAAAGATCTGGCAACTATTAAACATCGAGATATTTCTAAATTGCAATGCTCAGTCTTTATAACCACAATAACAATATTCCTCTTCATTTCTTGAGTAAGCTGAGGGTCAGCCATTATTATTTTCTGAAACAAAGATTATAGAGTGTCAACAAAAAGATGTAGCAATGATCAAATAAAGGTGTGTCCTCGAATACCTTACGCATCCTGTATGTATATATATATAAACATATTACCCAGGCGTGGCTTTGTGAAAAGAAGTTTGCTTCCCGACCACAAGCTTCAGTCCCACTGCGTAACACTTTGGGAAAGTGTCTTAAGTGTCTTCTACTATAGCCTAGGGCCGACGAAAGCCTGGTGAGTGGATTTGCTAGGTCGTATATATAATTGCTTTCCTAATCGTACAGATATTTCTACTTTTTCCTATTTTTTTTGCATTATTTACATATTAGGATACAGTTTTTTAATGTACAAGACCTGAAGAGTGTTTTCATTCTGAGTGGAACTTACCTTGATCGATTTATTGTAAATTGCACAGATTTTATCCACTATTATGTGGCCACGAAACGGGCGTAATCTATTATTCACTTTCTTTTTTATAAATTTACAAAACTGAATTAAATTTTTAATCTAATATTTTATGGATTTTATGGATTATAAACTTTTCTTTTTGATTTTATAGATTTTTAAATCAGTATTTTGTAGAGTACGTTTTTCTTGATGGTGTCTGATCTCCTTCATTGTTTCGATTGCATCTTCGTGGTTCTTCTGTAAATTATTAATATATATATATATATAAACATTCACCTCTTGCATCATATAGCTTTAAGCAAATGAAGCTCATGACATCATCTCTTATTTCCTTGTGTTTGATTTAATTTCTTAATACTGCTCTGTACTCGAATGACGTTTCGTTTTGCAGCATATGTATGTATATTAAGTCCTAACACCAGGTTGTTAGTATCACTATGCCTTAGCGAAATAATGATGATAGTAACAATGATAATAATAATAATAATAATAATAATAATAATAATAATAATAATAATAATAATAATAATAATAATAATAATAGTAATAATAATAATAATAATAAAAATAATAATAATAATAATAATAACAATGATAATAATAATAATTATTATTATTATTATTATTATTATTATGAATTCAAATTTTGGCACAAGGCCAGATATTTCAAGAAAGGAGTTAAGCCGACCCCCTGTGTTCAGCTGGTACTTATTTTATTGACTCTGTCGGATGAAAGGTAAAGTCGACCTCGGCGGCATTTAAACTCGGAAGCGAAGCCTTAATGTATTAGTGTTCAATATTTCCAAACTGGGTCTCTCTATATATATCGCTCTCTGTCTCTCTCTTTATATATCTATATCTATCTATCTATCTATCTATCTATCTATCTATCTATCTATCTATCTATCTTTCTTTCTTTCTTTCTCTCTCTCTCTCTGTCTTTCTCACTGTCTCTTACTCTCACTCTCTTACTTTCACCCCCTCTCTCTCTCTCTTCCTTTCTCTCTCTCTCTCTCTCTCTCTCTCTCTCTCTCTCTCTCTCTCTCTCTCTCTCTCTCTCTCTCTCTCTCTCTATCTATCTATCTATCTATCTATCGATCTGTCTTTCTATTTCTCTGTCTCTCGCTTTCACTCCTTCACTCTCTCTCCACCCCCTCTCTCTCTCTCTCTCTGACTGTCTCACGCTCTCAATGACTCTCGCTCTCACTGTCACTCTCGCTCACTGTCTCTCTCTCTCTCCCTCTCTCACTCATTCTTTCTCTTTCTCTCACTCTCCTAGTCTCTCACTCGCTCTTCGATGAAGAACGGGCATCCGAAACGTTACACTTCTTTGTTTCCGCACAAAACAAACCATGTTCCATTGTTTGGATTAACCGTACTTAACTATAACGTTTAAGTAAAACAAGAGAATCCGAGAAATATAGTAACAGTCTGTATTAGCATTTAGCAAAGAACAAAAATATCACGAAGTGGAATAAATTATTTTCCTGTGAAGAAGTGAAATACAATACTTTGTATATTAACTTCTGTCGGAAAGAAAGGTAATGCTTGAAACATATATAGCTGGTGTTTTATTTTAATATTTACAAAACTAAATTTGAAAAAAAATTAACAAAAGAAAATAAATACCGTTAATCTGTTTTTAACTGGCCAGCTGGTGTATTTAATCTGTCGATTGGTTGAACATGTCTACATAGATTAGTTAAGGAACGCCCATGGTATTATGATTTACTATGTATGATACGGAAAGGTTAATTTAATAAACAGTTAACACAGAATACGGCATCGGCAACAGAAGTCAAAGTAATTGCTACGGTTTTATCTCGCAAGTAAAACCTTATGATACGATTCGTTTTAAAGCATAGATTAAACCGATAGATTAAACTATCTAAAATAGATTAAAACTATCATAGAGAAGATAAAAGGGAAGATTATCTGTGACACAGTATCAAGAATTACTACAGTTTAGATATATGGTATAGAACTATTAGCTTGAAGGTCTTCAGTATGAATAGGCTTCATGAATATCTTGGTGAATGTATATTGTGTTTCGTTGTATACCCACGTATTCGTGCCGTTAATGATAGCAAACATGTTTATCTTTGTTAAATAAGAATAAAACGAAGTTAAAATATACAAAACGAGGTTTATTTTTAAATGCAGATATTTACATGCTATAATAGAATTTGCATTGAACAATCTTGATGGAAAAAAGAAAAAAAAAACTTTGTAAGTTCAGTGTTTGCTATAGCAGTACACAAACTGAAAATTTAGCCAATTACAGAGAAATAATCACGCAACAGTGCTAAGCAGGCGAAGAAGCTTTGCAGGTACAATTTAATTTAATAATTCTTTTCTTACTATGTGTCGCTTCCTTTTCTGTTTTTTCTTCTTTTCTTTTTTATTTAGAATGAATTTTTTGTTCTTAAAAAAGATTTCAATTGTTATACGTATTTTCAACGTGAAGTTACAAATTTTGTTTTTATTTTTAGTTTTACTGAGAATATCGTAGAGTTGCTTGCCCGTGGAAGAAAAAAGAGATGACAAAATAGGTATACTCTGACAGGGGCGAATAACTGACCTTACGATATGTTAATGATTATTTCAAATATTAGAATAGCTTGGAAATTTACGTCATCTTAAAATCAAGGGAAGATTAATATCACGTGCTGTTAAATTTAAATATTGGGATAACTATACCTTCATCTTTCTTACTACCTGTCAGTATTTTTCCATGATAGTAGACATTAGGAAGAGACTTTACCAAAGCTCGTCTTCAATCAAGCAATTATTTTGTCCAAATATTGCAAATTAATAATTACAATAATCATATCAAGCATTAGTCGCAAGACATATACCAGCACACTAGGTGGGCGCAGCGTATTTCAAAGCACACACAAAAACTAATCGATCTGTTGTTATTTCTTCGTCTACGAAATCAACATCATCAATACACACACACACAATTAAATGTATGACTGCTTCTGATGGATTTAGAGCTTCATGAAGAGTATCATCATCCAGGCTATTTCTAGTAATTCAGTGTCGCTCTTACAGCACTTAGTGTTTTTGCTGGTTGTGGTATACACAGGAAACGTTGGAGAAAATGCAAAAAAGTTTTTCCCTGAAGAACTGATGTAGTACACCATCTTATTACACTTTGAATACCGACTACAGAGGATGCTAATAACCACTACAGTGAAACGTACGTAAGGAACACATGATATAAACTGCATATTGTGTCTATCATTTATATGTGTGTGTGTGTGTGCATACGCGCGCGTGTGTGTGTGAATATACACATATATAATATTCAGTACCCGTGAAGGCGCGTGGCTCAGTGGTTAGGGCATTCGGCTCACGATTGTAAGGTCGTGAGTTCGATTCCCGGCAACGCGTTGTGTCCTTGAGCAAGATACTTTATTTCGTGTTGCTCCAGTCCACTCAGCTGGTAAAAATGAGTAGTACCTGTATTTCAAAGTGTCGGCCTTGTCACACTCTGTGTCACGCTGAATCTCCCTGAGAACTACGTTACGGGTA
>NC_068987.1:109361332-109363893 GCF_001194135.2 Octopus bimaculoides
TATGTATGTATGTATGTATGTATGTATGTATGTATGTATGTATGTATGTATGTATGTATGTATGTATGTATGCTTTTATGCATATACATATAAACATATCTACTTACACACATGTATATATGTATTCTCATAGCCGTCACTTTCGAGTGAGAATGAGTTGGTAAGATATTCTATGATTTTCCTCATTGTTTTGGGTGCCTGCGAGTTGGTGAGCATAGATAGACAACTTTTCGCCCCCCCCCCATCTTACCTTTCTAAAAGCGTGCTGATGTGATAGCTGTAGGAATAAAAGACTTCACCAGTTTTCAGCTGGTACTCGCTTTAAATTAGGGGCTTCCAACCTTATTTTGCTTGTGGACACCCTGAGAGATATCTTATCATCTGTGGACCCCATATATGCACATGTAAATTTTTGAAATAAAATATTTGTTTAGGTTAGTAAAAACTAATAATGAAACAATTCCGTTATATTCATAACAGAAATTCTAAATACAAATCTTGAAAACTTCAATAAATACAGCTACCTCACCTAATAAACAAAATTTATATATGGACCCACAAATTGCAATTGTTTACTAGTGGACCCCCTTAAAGCTTCTGTAGACCCCGGTTGGGAAGCCCTGCTTTAAGTGATTACATTGGAGCGATATGAAGAAAAAGAGCATTGATCAAGGTTGTAATGCAATACTTTGTACAGAAATAGAACCCACGACCTTATGATAATAAAGCGAACACCTTAACCACCATCCAACCTGTTTTTACTGTGTTCAATCTATATAGAAACAATATAAAGAACGTAATGAAGCTCGCACATGACTGAGGAAAATATCCCGCAAATCGTTTATGCTAAATCCTTTATAACATTCTCTATTATTCTTAACTATTTCTAAAAGTGAAACAATAGGAATTGACGAAGCTAGTAATGGCGCGTGTAAGCATACAGCTTGCTGAATATTTATTTTGCTGCGAGAAACAGAAGCCTAACGTTTTGGACAATTATCATCATCGGAAACAAATGAAATGTTTTTGTGATAGAAGTGAATACCGCGACTTCCAGTCTACTTATTCACAACTATCAGCAGTCGGAGTTAGATTTCCTCTCTGCCTCACGGTAAAATAATTTGCTACATTTTGTGAACTTTTTTGAACTAAAGATTCATAGCCTTTGGAATTTAACAGTTTTAGCAGATTTTCCTTATCTCAGTAATTGTTTCCTATTATTATTATCCATTTAATATTTTGACGATGCTGGATTGGTAAAATCGTTAGAGCGTCGGAATATAACGTCTACTACGATATTTAGATATGATTCTTCACTTTGTGAATTTGGATCCCACCAAGATCAAATTCGCATTTCCAACTTTCCGGAACTAGTAAAATACCAACGACGCCAGTACAAGTCAAATCTTGGGTTGGATGTAATCGACGAATACCCTCCCGTGAAAATTTCTTATCTTGAGCATTATTTGAAGCCATTATCATTACTACTACTACTATTATTATTATTATTATTATTATTATTATTATTATTATTATTATTATTATTATTATTATTATTATTATTATTATTCTGGCGGCAAGATAGCAGAATCGTTAGCATGCTGGGCGAAATGCTCAGCGGCCTTTCGTCCGTCTCTACGTTCTGAGTTCAAATTCTACTGCAGCACTGGGTTGATCAATGCTTTGTGAGTGAATGTGGTAGGCAATAATTATATAGAAACCACGTTGTATATGTGTATGTGTGTGTGTGTATGAGTGTGTGTGAGTGTGTATGTGTGCGTGAGAGAGTGTGTGTGTGTGTATATATATATATGTATGTGTATATGTGTTTGTGTGCGTGGGTGAGTGAGTATGTATATGTGTATGTATATGTGTATGTTTATGTGTATGTATATATGTGTGTGTTTGTGTGTTAGAGAGTGAGTGCAAGTGTATGTATGTATATATATGCGTGTGTGTGAATATGTGTTTGTTTGTGTGTGTAGGTAGGTGTGCGTGTGCGCGCGTGTATATATATATGTATACATACACATGTGTGTGCACGCGTGTATGTGTCTTTGTATATGTGTATGCCTCTGTGTCTGTTGTTTCACCCCCCCCCCCACTGCCGTTTGACAATCGGTGTTGGTTTGTTTACTACACCATAATATAGCAGTTAAGCAAAAAGTATCCGAGAGAATAAGTGCCAGACTTCAAAAACATGAGTACCAGGGTCGATTTGCTCGAGTTAATTGTTCAAGGCGGTGCTCCAGTATGACCGTAGCCCAATGATTGGGACGAGTCAATGATATTAATTTGATATTGATTCGCTTGATATGAACTCTTTTACTTGTTTCAGTCATTTGACTGCGGCCAGCCTATAGCACCGCCTTTAGTCGAGAAAATCAACCCCAGGACTTATTCTTTGTGAGCCTAGTACTTATACTATCGATCTCTTTTTGCCGAACCGCTAAGTTACGGGGACGTAAACACACCAGCATCGGTTATCAAGCGATGTTAGGGGGACAAACACAGACACATAAGCACACACACACACACACACACGCACACACACACATATA
>NC_068987.1:109364009-109369252 GCF_001194135.2 Octopus bimaculoides
TATACATACATATAAACGACGGGCTTCTTTCAGTTTCCGTCTACCAAATCCACTCACAAGGCTTTGGTCGGCTCGAGGCTATAGTGGAAGACACTTGCCCAATGTGCCACACAGTGGGACTGAACCCGGAACCATGTGGTTGGTAAGCAAGCTACTTATCACACAGCCACTCCTGCGCCTAGTAGCAACAGATTCAGAACGTGCCGGATTATCAGAGCTGCCGAACCATAGAGTGCCGGATTTAAGAGTTCCAGCCTGAAGGAATAATCGTTGCTATAAATAGATTGGGTGAAATTAGTGACTTTTAATTTTTTTTTTTTTTGCAATATTTCTTAATGCAACGTAAGACGATGGCGATGACGAAGAAAAGAAAGAGAAAAAAGTGATAGCAAGAATTTTTAAAAAAGACAAAAATCACAGAAGTTAAGAAGATAAAATAAAATAAAAACGGCAACAATAAGGAAAAGGAAAACAACAACAGCAACAACAAGAAGAAAATTTTACCATCGACAACGCCATTGATGAATAAGATCAGCTTTAACAATTCCAATCGCAACTGAAATATCGATGGCGACGACAAGAAAATAACAGCAACGCCACCACCACCACCACTAATAGCAACAACAACAACATCAATAACAACAATAACAATAACAACACCAGCATCAGCAACAGTAGTCGCCCTTGAAGAAAAGAGAAAAAAAGAAGAGACAAAGGACTAGAAAAGGGAGGAGAGAGAGAGAGAGAGAGAGATTGAATAAAATGAAAGCTGAAAAGAAAAGAAGCGCTTGGTTGGTTTATAAAGATTATGGCGTGTCGGGTGGATGGTTCGATGGGTGGATGGGTAGTCGGATGCCTGGCTGGGTGTTTCGCTGGCTGGCTGGTTGGCTGGTTCTAAAATTAGGGTGGATAACAACGGCATTGTGGCATTGTGGTATCTGAAATGAAGAATATTCTTGGTCAACGGTTGTATAAAGAACAGAAACGGAGTTTAAAATGGTATGAATTAAGCCTCAGATGAAGGGACATGATGCTATGTATGTATGTATGTATGTATGTATGTATGTATGTATGTATGCATGTATACGTGTACGTGTATGAGTAAGTGTGTATGTGTGTGTGCGAGTGTATATTTTTGTGTGTGACTATGTATATGTATATATATATATATATATACATGTACATACACATGTATATAAACACATAATACATAGACACATAATCCATGCATACGTATCTATATATTATGTATATATGTATGAATATATATGCGTATGAATGTATATATATATATATATATATATTTATATATATATACGCGTGTGCATATATAAATTCACACACACACAGATATATGTATGTATGAGAGAGAGAGAGAGAGAGAGGGTGTGTGTGTGTGTGTGTGTGTGTGTGTGTGTGTGTGTGTGTGTGTGTGTGTGTGTACATATAATCACTTGCGTACGCGCACACACAGGGTTTAAAAAGATTTAGAGAAAAAATAGAAACCGATGAATAGAATGACAGCATAAACAAAAAATAAAACAGAATGTAATGAAGGGAGAAAAAGTTTTTTTTAAAATGATAAACACGAAAGAAGGAAAAAAAGGCGGGATAGGGAAAAAAATGATTCAGAAAATGGCGGAAACGGAGAAAAGAAAATCAAAATGGCGTCGAAAAGGTATTGACTGTTGTAAAAAAAAAAGTTTGAAGTGGTTAGCTGTTGGTTAATAATTCACAGGGACATTGGTTGGGATGTTACATTCAATAATCTAGCATACGGATCGATGTACGTTTGTGTTTGGGTAGTGTGTTGTGTGTGTATGTATGTGTGTGTGAAAGGGGAAATAGAGGAGCAGAGGTAGTAGGTGGAGAGAGAGAGTAAAGGGAGAGAGAATGAGAGACGGTGCGTCTTCGTGTATGCATGTGTGCGCGCGTGTATGTTTGTATTCATTTGTGCGTGTGTCTGTGTGTATGTGTGTTCTTTTACGCGTGTGTATATTTATGTTTTGTGCGTGTGCGTACATTAGCAAGAATAGCCTGTTTAGTTAGCGCGTATGTGTGCATGTGTGTGCGTGTGTGTGTGTGTGTCTGTGTGTGTGTCTGTGTGTTGCATGCATGTTTCTTTGAATGTCCGTGTATCTATGCTTGAATATGTACGCGCATGTGATTATGCATGCGAGTGTGGAACCGAGGTTTGTGAAAAATGAGCGCATGCGTGAGACGTTTTGTGTGGTGAGCAAGCATTTTGTCTTCGTGTGCATGTATATATGTGCGTTTGTGCAGTTTTACGTGAGTATGTATGTGAATAATTGTGTGTGCGTGTGTGTGTGTTTACGGTTTTATATGTGAATGTATATGAATAACATTCTCTATGTGTGCCTGTATACATTTAGCTGCGTGTTCACCCGCTCCGTTCTAAGAATGCCTTAAGAAGCAGATTTATATTGTCCCAGATATCGTGATCATCTGTAGCGTATGAATTATGGAGCTACTATCTTTCTCCAAGAATACAAGTTCCGCCATACTTTGATCCAAGTTAGTTGGTACATATCTTATCACTGCAATAATAATAGAAATAAAGATGAAAGTGTATTTTTGTTGCTGAATTTGCAAGACTTCTCATCAATGGTCCATAGATGTCTTCTTTCTCCTGTGATTATTAAAATCCTATTGACGTCAAATGAGCTGACATCCACAGAAGAGCAAGTTCGTACTTTGAGGACTTGAAACAAGAATAGCAGATCGATTCAGGTTTAATATGAGTGTTGTTTCTTTGATTTGATTTGTTTTGCTTTTTCTTATTTAGTTTGTTGTTTTCCCTGATTCCATCGATATTTCTGTGGTCTATTTATTCGTGTTTACTGATTGTTGTCACATACGTGTGTATGTTTATATGTATGTACGTATGTACAATATGCATGCTTGTATGAAAGTACAAGTGTATATCTATGTCTAAATATATATACGTGTGTGTGTGTGTGTGTGTGTGTGTGTGTGTGTGTGTGTGTGTGTGTGTGTGTGTGTGTGTGTGTGTGTGTGTGTGTGTGTGTGTGTGTGTGTGTGTGTGTGTGTAAGATGATGCGTGTTTACATGTAAATGTATATGTTTATTTGCATATTTAGATGTATGTTTGCATTTTTGTACATAGGTACAAAGTTTCCACAAGGTCTGGGTACATGGAGAAAATAAAATCATAACATAAACAATTAAATATAAGAAATAATAATTTCTGAAATTATGTGTTAATTCCCATGTACCCAGACTTTGTGGACACCCTGTATATTCTCTCCTGTTTTTAATTATTTAAATTCTTCTGAGAAAAAAATCTGGTTTCTAACCAAGATACAAAACTCCATCTCAGGAATGTAGGTACCTGTTATGTCTCAAAGCTACTGCTATCTAGCACTTTCGAATGATCTCTACTCAACCGCTACATAACTGCTACTCGACTGCTACTCAACACTTCTACCACGGCCAGACTACCTCTATTTATATGACAAAAACCATGTCATACTTTATACTTGTGAACAGTCTCGCATAGTTTTAGTTCTTGTTACAAATCGTATTTGTAATGTACGAGTTAGCTGGTTGATGTCTTTTTCTGAAAACCCAACTTATCC
Source organism: Octopus bimaculoides (assembly GCF_001194135.2). Lineage (NCBI taxonomy): Eukaryota > Metazoa > Mollusca > Cephalopoda > Octopoda > Octopodidae > Octopus > Octopus bimaculoides. The sequence goes on from NC_068987.1 coordinate 109,367,630, forward strand.
AGTTTGTCCCTAAGGCATTGACTCACAAAACTAAGCCTCACCAGTTATCATTGGTATAAATGTGAATTTGTAATCTCGATATAGATGCTGGAGGCTTCGAAGCAGTTGCCCATACTTATTCTCTTTCTCATTGATTCACATCAGCAGCAAACCCAACCTCGATGACGGTACATACTGTATTTGTCGCCCCAAACAAAAATATCCGGCCTGTTGCGTTTAACCTAAACAGATGTCTTGACGAGAATGTTCCAGCAGTATTCCTTGTCTTGATGTTTCTGTATGTATGTATGTATGTATGTATGTATGTGTGTGTATGTATGTATGTATGTATGTATGTATGTATGTATGTATGTATGTGTGTGTGTGTGTCTGTCTGTATGTATGTATGTATGTCATTATTCAGTTTATTTCAGGATTTCTTGCCAATTTCTTGCCCCAGTATACTTCTTTCTTTAAAGTCTGCTACTTAATCATTCTCTTTTGCCGAACCACTAAGTTACAAGGACGTAAACATATCCACATTGGTTGTTGTCAAGTCGTGATGGGATACAAGCACAGACACAAAGATACACACTCACATACGTACACACACACACACGCACACAAGCACACACATATATATATGTATATATATATATACGTACGTACGTACGTACGTACGTATGTATGTATGTATGTATGTATGTATGTATGTATGTATGTATGTATGTATACGATGGCTTTCTTTAATATTCCGTCTACCAAATCCACTCACAAGGCTTTGGTCGTTCCGATGCTATATTAGAAGACATTTGGACAAGATGCCACAGAGTGGGACTGAATCTGGAACCATGTGGCTGGAAAGCAAGCTCCTTACCACGCAAGTACGCCTGCGTCTATGTATGTATGTATGTATGTATGCATTCATGTATGCATGTATGCATGCATGTATGCATGTATGTATGTATGTATGTATGTATGTATGTATGTTGTACGTATGTATGTATGTATGTATGTGTACGTGTATGTGTGTGTATTATGCATGTGTGTATGTGTGTGTTTGTGTGTGTGTGTGTGTGCATGTGCGTGTGTATGTATGCACGTGTATGTATGTATATAACAGTGTGTGTATGTGTATGTATGTATGTGTGTGTATATGTGTGTGTATGTATGTATGTATTTATGCATGTATGCACCAGGAAATCTATATATGCATGTATGTGTATGTATCCATACGTTTGTTGTATGAGTGTGAGTGTTGCGGGGTGCGTGTTGTATATGTGTGTAAATGTTTTTTCGTTGGTTGTTGTTCTTTAGGCCGAGTTCAAATTTGTTCGAACAGCATTCTGGTAAAAAGAAACTTCGACATAATCATTCCTTTCCCAAATTTTTTTTTCTTTTCTTTCTAAAAACACAGATGTTCTAGGATTACATTTTCAAGACGCTAAACTTGAATTAGAAGGCAGTTTGAGTACTATTTCTAGCAGGTTTGTTGACTGCATACCGGTTCCCCTGTTGATTCACATAAGTATAGTTCTGCATATAACTATAAATTTATGCATGTGTACATAAACATATATATTTCAATGGGTGAATGTGTGTGTATGCCTATATACATATATATATATACATACATATATATAT
>NC_068987.1:109369594-109370634 GCF_001194135.2 Octopus bimaculoides
TGTGTGTGTGTGTGTGTGTGTGTGTGTGTGTGTGTGTTATATATTATAGATACATATATATATACGTAACTATGTAAATATACGCATATGTATTCGCTTTCTTTTCAAATTCACAGGAAGGAGAAAAAAAATGATTTAGAAAATACCGGAAAAGTAAAGAATAGAGAGGCAAAACGGCGTTGAAAAGGTATTGATGGTTGGAAACGAAAATATTTGAAAAAATTCAAATTGCTGCTGCTGAGACAATGTTCATGCGTATGTACGTACGCATTCGGTATGTATGTATATATATATGTACGTGCGTATGTACGTATGTAATGTATTTATGTATGCATTTATATAGGCGTGTATATATGCGTCTGTGCTCACGTGTTGTTTCTTGCTAGTGTGTCGCCCCGAGTACGATGTAATCAAGCAGAACTACAAAGAAGGCGATCGTTTCTATGAAAGACACAACACTCCATTGTTAACATTTAGACAAGGACAAAAAAATAATAAACACGGCTACAATAAGAGATTTTCATGCTACACTTTCATACTATCAAAATCTTGTAAATTTTCGCAATTCCGATTACAGATTGAATTTTCAAATAGACGTATTCTTTTAGTCTTTTATTCTTTTATTCTTTCACTGGTTTCAGTCATTAGACAGCGATAATGCTAGGGCAACACCTTGAATAGCTTTATTCAATTACATCAGCTTCTGTCTTTAGACAGCTACTCATTTTTTTCGTTCGTTCTCTATTAAATGGTTGAGTATACGTTGAATAATGTCGCATTATATATATATGTAGGCGCAGGAGTGGCTGTGTGGTAAGTAGCTTACTTAACCAACCACATTGTTTTGGGTTCAGTAGCACTGCGTGGCATCTTGTTTTTTACTATAGCCTCGGGCTGACCAAAGGCTTGTGAGTGGATTTGGTAGATGGAAACTGATAGAAGCCCATCATATATGTGTGTGTGTGCGTGCGTGTGTGTGTGTGTGTGTGTGCATGTTTGTCCCTGCACCATCACTTGACAACCGATGTGGGTGTGTTTAC
>NC_068987.1:109370892-109372170 GCF_001194135.2 Octopus bimaculoides
AATGTAATATAAAGCTGAAAAAAAAAAATTAACACCAAATATACAGTGCGTGTGTTTTTATTGGCTAAACTGGCAATATGACCATCCCCAAGTACAACAACATCTGTTTCAACACACGATTTCACATAAAAAATCTTGCAAAACAAATATATATATATATACATATACATATACGACGGGCCTCTTCCAGTTTCCGTCTACCAAATCCACTCACAAGGCTTTGGTCGGCCCGAGACTATAGTAGAAGACACTTATCTAAGGTGCCACGCAGTGGGACTGAACTCGGGACCATGTGGTTGGTAAGCAAGCTACTTACCGCACAGCCACTCCTGCGCCTCCTTATATATATATATATTTGTCTAATAATACAAATAATATGTGAGTATATGCATATATACGTACATGTATGTACATACCTACATCTACATGGATATATAGATGCATATCTGGGTACAGGACATCACAAAAAAACGTGGACAAAATGAAAAACGAGAGCATAAACAAAACACGTAAAACAAACTTTTTTTCGGACAACGGTAGGAACACACAGGAAAACTGACAGGTCACATAGGGAACATTTCCTTCATCAGCTGCCCCTATTCTAAACTAAGCGTTTCGAAGAGGCCTTCTCATCACGTGCAAACAATTTGCTGGCCCATAGACTGATATGAAAACTGATGTGAAAAATCTTTTGTACCCTATGAGATCAGACGAGACGCAATTGAAAATCTTGCAGAGAATTAACAGATATTAGCAGAAATGTGACTCGAAGACTTCCAAAAATCGACCATCGGTAACACGTGGGTAATTATAGAAAAAGGTAAAGATTTATACACACACACACACACACACATATGTATATTCATATACACACGCACATGAACATTTATACAGAAATAGATTCTTATAAGCATACGCACGAACACATATATGCGCTCGTGTGTGAGTGGGTGAGTGGGTGAGTGTGTACACACGTCAAATTCTTAATATTATTATAGAGAAGGTTACATAGCTACATGTTTACATATACATACACATACACAAACATTCACACACGCACGTAGATATATGTGGGTTTGTAGGTGGACACATATACATGTCTTTAAGTACATGCATACATACCATATAAGTATGTATGTATGTATGTTATACATATATATATACACACACACACATACACACACACACACATACACACACACACACACATTTGTTCGACTGAAGGCGGTGCTCAAGCATGGCCGCAGTCAAAGGACTGAAGCAAATAAAAGAATAAAA
>NC_068987.1:109373125-109373735 GCF_001194135.2 Octopus bimaculoides
GATATACATATACATATATATATACACATACACACACACACACACACATATATATATATATATATATGTATATACACATACGCACGCATACACACACGCACACACATACGCATATATATATTGTTATATGTCGGGACGGCCATCTTGTCTTGCCAAATAAACAAACGCCCTATATATTCATTCTTCACTCAGGCTTTCTATATAGAAAGACAGAATGGACGACAAAATAGAACAAGAAGAGGCACGGGGGATGGAAGAGTCGCTGAAGAGTGAACAGATGTGTGACGAAAGATTTCCAGACAATAGATATATGATAAAATAAGAACAATAATAAACGAGTGAAGAACGAATATACAGTGCGTGTGTTTATTTGGCAAGACAAAAACAATATGACCATTCCGAATGTAATAATATGTTTCAACACACGATTTCACATCAGGAATCTTGCAAAACAATTCATAAACATGTATACATACATGTATGACCGCTTAACCAACACTTCTTTTTTTCATTTTATCTCTTTTTTATTTTCTCTTATTGCTTTCTGTTGAAGAATGTAGACTCGAAACGTAAAGGATTTTTTTCATTTTCCCAGGCGTCAAATTAATAC
>NC_068987.1:109378478-109383394 GCF_001194135.2 Octopus bimaculoides
ATATATCAGTAATATGTATTTATATACATATATACACACATGTACACTAGATATTTGTTTACAACGATTTAATTAAGCTCATTAAAAAGTAATATTTAATAATTCCATCAACACCTTTCAGAATACAATAAACGAACAATTTACAACGCACGTCAATTTAGACAATATATACTTACATGCAGATAAAAGCAAGAATTCTATATGAATTGGATAGAAACATTTGCAGCAAATTGTTATTAAATAACGTAACGAACACAAACAAGAAAAATAACACCAGATATATATAATATAATCAATTACAAGGTGAATAACCTGACAATACAGTGATACATCACAGAAAGAGTAGAACGTTTCAGCATTCACAGAACCTACTTAACATTAAAGAACCATAGAGACAACTTCACAACTAATCCAAAGTGCAGAATTATAAATCCAACAACAGACGAAACAGAGATACTAGACGAATACTTTTTATGTTTGTATAAATACAAAATGCGTCGAACCTAAGACAAGGAAATTGTAACAGCGCCTGTATCATGTAGCTTAAATAACACTGAAAACAAATTCGAGGGCAAATTTAGTGTGTTCGACATCGTAAAATCCTACCCATCCATTTCTAAATGTCTTCTGACTTTGATAAAATTTGGTAAAGCAAATAGTACCATAACCAGTACCAATAGCAATGTTGTAATGAATGCAAGGAAATCGTAATTGTTTTATATCAGTACACATTTGATGAAGAAGGTATTCAAATTTATGAGTCCCTAAGTAATGATGACGGAGCCGAGTATATGCTACTGCTATTTAGCCCTAGGAAGCTGGACCGCTTCTTGTCGGCCTTGACACATTTCCTGTGTCCTTATCAGACGAGGCCTCGATGAATGCCAATAGACAGGAAAGTACGTACTAGCCTTTATATATTTAATTCTCGATATTTAATACTCAATATTTCATATATTCAATAAGACATTCAATACTTCATTTCATTTTACTATTTATATTATATTATATATTCTATATCCCACATTAATTTTATAAGAATATAAATAAAACATAAAAAACAGAGTTGGAACTCTTTTAAATAATATATACATACATATATATATATAAATATATTCTTTGCTTTTTTTCTTTTATTTGTTTCAGCCATTTGACTGCGGCCATGCTGGAGTACCGCCTTTAGTCGAGCAAACCGACCCCAGGACTTATTCGTTGTAATCCTAGTACTTATCCTATGGGTCTCTATTGCCGAACCGCTATGTTACGGGGACGTAAACACATCAACATCGGTTTTCAAGCAATGTTGGGGGAACAAACACAGTCACAGAAACATATACACACACATACAAATAAAATATACATATATACGACGGGCTTCTTTCAGTTTCCGTCTACCAAATCCACTCACAAGGTTTTGGTCGGTCCGAAGCTATAGTAGAAGACACATGCCCAAGGTGCCACGCAGTGGGACTGAACCCGGAACCACGTGGCTGGTAAGCCAGCTATTTACCACACAGCCACCCCTGGTCCCGCATACATACATACATACATGCATACATACATACATACATACATACATACATACATACATACATGCATACATACATACATACATACATATACATGTATATATAGATGCGTTACAAGCATAAATGCTGCCTGGAAATTTATAGAAATGTAGCGGGAGCGAAACTTTAAGGCAATATGTCAGTTATGTCCACACCTACTTGTCGTTACAAAACACAAACACATGCATCAAATCTTAAACATAAATCTTTACATACCTATCGCTGTGAGGCATAGGAATAAAAAAAGAAGAGAGAAAACTCATGTTATAAAGAAAACAGCGAAATATCTTCAAAACGGACATTGCCACCCAAAGAACTATAGAACTTAAAAACCATAAAACATTAAAACCAAGTAGCGAACCAAACGTATTGAACAGTAATTATTGAACATAGTCGAAAACACACGCTGCAAACTCATAAAACGGAAAATAATAATAACCCAAGGAATAAACAACTTAGAGCTGTAAACATATAGATTAATTAAAGGACTTAAACCAATAGACATTGCAAGCTAACAATCTATAACACATATTTAAGACTCGAAAATGTAATTAAACCGAACCAAACGCAACCTAACGGAATAACATATCACTTTCACTATCAAGCTTCAATAGTGTTAAAACAACGCGACATGGGAATAAAGCAAACGTAGACCAATATCTATTAAATATAAACGTTAATTATAGAAAATATATGTAAACGATTATTTCTACCAACAAAACATTTCAGTAATATAAAATTGACTAAAATACCCAAATCGTGACGAAAATATGCACTAACATACTTAAAACATAAAAATATAATTGAAACAAACTAAATGTAAACCAACAGAATAAATCACTTTGACTAAGAAGCATCATCAATCGCCTATGACATGAGAATAAATCAATGTATATATATAACTAGTAAATATAAACTTGATAGAAAATATCAAAGTTTGTTGTTTGGTTGGTGTTAGTTGTGTGTCCTCCAATAACAACCAAGCAAGCACATTATTGGAATAAATTTATTTGTTATTAAGGTACTTCAAATATTTGGATTTATACACGAAAGTTTTCTCGTAGATGCCAGTAGTGTAATTGTAGGAAGCTAGAATCGAACTTAGCTGTAATAAAATTATGAAAAGAAAAGGCTAGTGTTGCTTGAAAAGAATAGAGTTTGTTCGCCATTATTGAAGAAGCCCCCCTTTTTTTTACACTGGTTTGAGCTTCAGTAAAACTCGACGCTGTAAAGGCTAGTTGTTCATGCTTCGAAGAGCTGCCCTCTGGTTTGCTCTTGGTGCATGCCAAAAGACTACTTGTAATCTCTGGTTGGGAGTTCAGAATTACTCTCTAAAGCAGGGATTCTCACCAATTTTTTTTCTATGGACCTGTAGCAGTCAAGGTAGCTAAATAGTTGAATGAACTCCCATGCAAGAAATATTATAGAGTAACCTCCGTTCTCTTAGTTTCTTGAAGTCTGTGTCATAAGACGTGATTCTTAATTATTCAAGAAGCTTAGCGTTTCTCTTGGAAGTTTCTCGAATGTTTAGCGTTCCATTAATAAAAAGAGCTTGTTAACCCTGCTCTTCACTTCTTAGTCGATTAAACTTAGAACCATTCCCGTCATTGCTATGTCCGTCTATTTCTCTACGCCACATGACTGAAAACCACCATTTAGCTGTTATTTCTGTGGAGGCGCAATGGCCCACTGGTTATGGCAGTGGACTCGTGGTCATAGGATCGCGGTTTCGATTCCCAGACCGGGCGTTGTGAGTGTTTATTGAGCGAAAGCACCTAAAGCTCCACGAGGCTCCGGCAGGGAATGGTGGCGAACCCTGCTGTACTTTCTCTCACTCTTACTTCCTGTTTCTGTTGTACCTGTAATTCAAAGGGTCAGCCTTGTCACACTCTGTCACGCTGAATATCCTCGAGAACTACCTTAAGGGTACACGTGTCTGTGGAGTTCAGCCACTTGCACGTTAATTTCACGAGCAGGCTGTTCCGTTGATTGGATCAACTGAAACCCTCGACGTCGAAAGCGACGGAGTGCCAACAACAACAACAACAACAGCTGTTATTTCTACATTTCCTATCTCTAAACTTTATTGCATAGATTGCTTCATTCAACTATATTCTACATTTTGATTCTGTGTATCATCATCGACCAGTAAATAAAATATGTTCTTATGTAGTAAATATATAAGTCTCGAATTTATTCTTCATCTCTTTATGAACTATTGCAATAACATACACGCAGCCACACCAATACAATATACTGACTATATATTTCCACTACAGACCCCTTTTGATCATTATTTTATTCTCGTGGACCCCTATAGCCATTCAATGTTTAAAAACTAATTCTATAGAAACTGCTTTCAAAATTCATTTTTCGTTATTGACACATTAACCTGTATAGGCTGAACTGCGTAACACGCTAGAGAAAGAAACCTAACTGTTTCTTGCAATACATATCAATACATACATCTAAACGCAAATTTTTTTCAGGGACCTTTAAAGTACAATTGGTATCCCCAATTTACTATTTTGCTGGATAGACCCCCTAAAATCTTATATGGACCCTCAGGAGCCATGCAGACTCCAGTTGAGAATCGCCGGACGCTATAATCAAAATACACGATACTAAATCAGAAACTGTAAAACAACGACATTACATTCAACAGTAATCAAATACAATGTGTCACTCCATAGACGCATACTAAGTTCTAAACTAGAACTTACTGAAATTTTCACAAAATTTCACTGTGTCTTCGCATGCAATGGTTGACACAGAAGAATATTTAGAATAGTTAACTGAATTATTTCATGCATTATTTATGTGTCAGAGGAACAATTTCGCGAGTAATGTTTCTTCGGGAGGTAAACAATAATTTAATCATTTTATGTACTTCTACGATTATTTCAGTCAGAACACGTGAGCCGCATGATTATCCATGTAGCAGCAACGAACGAAACTTTTCGCGTATATATAGGAGTGAAATAGAGCACCTGTGGTTCAGAACAAATGTAATTCATTACATCCTATACAGGCATTTAAATGATAAAAAAAATACACTTATATATACATATATATATATAGACATATTTCTGTAATTTTCACTAGTCTCGCCCGTATGTTTTTGCTTCGCCAAATTTTTTCTTTGAGAACTTTTCGGTGATCTTCTTCTAGCACATTAGCAGTCCACTTAGTGGTCTCTTTTATATATACATATACAATAATCCTTTTGAGATCTCAGATAATTTTTTTCTGAATCTCCTGATTCTTTTAATGTGCTAGTTTCTTGGTATTAAATTGATATTAATTAATATCCAATTTTTTTTACCCTATTATTTTAATTATATATAT
>NC_068987.1:109383518-109384796 GCF_001194135.2 Octopus bimaculoides
CATCATAGCATCATAATTTTGAAATATCTATAAAACCGTCAAAAGCTTGTTTATTTTAATGTTGTTTTTTTTATTTACTATTTGTGTTGCTTAATATGTTTTGCTAAAATTGCTGTTCCTTTTTAGATATCATCAGAAAGAGGTAATTAAAATTCATTAAAATTACAGATCTATCGGACTTTCAAAGAGGTCAAATTGTTGGTGCTCTATGGCAGGCGTTAGCGTAACAAAAACAGCCGAAATGTTTGGTCTATCAAGTAGTACTGTCTCGAAAGTAATGACAGCCTTTGAAAAAGAGGGAAAATCCTCTTCGTCGAAACAAAACTCCGGAAGAAAACCAAAACTTTCAGATACGGACCGTCGGACTCTTACGCCAATTGTTAGAAAGGATCACAAAAGTACAGTTCCCAAAATTACTGCAGAGCTTAATGACCACCTCGAGAACCCGGTTTCTACAAAAACTGTTCACCGGCAGCTGCACAAAGCCGGATTTCATGGGAGGGCTCCAATCAGAAAACGAATACTTTCAAAAACAAACGTTGCAAAGCATTTAGGGTGAAGTAAAAACCTTCAGAATTGGTCCCTAGAGAAGTGGAAGAATGTTATTTTCTCGCACGAGTCATTCTTTACCTTATTTCCGACCACCGGCCGAGTATACGTGTGAAGACTGCCAAAAGAAGCAGATTGCCTTCTGCCAACTGTTAAACATGGTGGAGGATCTGTGATGATCTAGGTGTGGGGGAGGGGCTATGTCTTGGAAATCCGCCGGCCCAATGTTTCCCTTCATGGCAGAATTAATAGTCAAGACTAATAGTCAAGCGAGACAACTCACCCCTGGTACCATTCAAGAGCGATGGAGATTGATGTTTCGCCAATTTTGTGGCTTATCAGCATCACACACCAGTACGAAGAAGGTACGTCTTAGTTGAAATGGTATGTATACATCTTCTTTATACCAGGGTGCAATAAGCCTTCCAGCCTCATACATTTTCAGGCTTATCGTATCAGGAATTACAGTGGGTGACTTATTCTTCTCCTAGTTGTCTCTTTAGGAATATGAAATGACTAGCGAAAGTGGATTTCCCGTCTTCTCACTCCTCCCCCTTTTAGTCGGCTCTTACGCCACGCAGAGAATACGGCAACTGCATTTTACCAATTCCCACCATCCAGTTGCAGGGGGGTGGGGGTTCTAGTTAAACCACAGCTGGGACTCTTACAGGTGCTACCACTCCCGGCCAGAGCAGACCTGAGAATAATAGTGGCTAAGAAGTGGTTCCA
>NC_068987.1:109385515-109386477 GCF_001194135.2 Octopus bimaculoides
TATATATATATATATATATATATATATGTATATATATATAGATAGATAGCGGCGTACGTACACTTTGTCTCTTATATATATCTATCTATATATATATATAACGTATTCGTAATCATTTTCTTAAGACGGTAAGGAGTGTAATAAAACGGAAATTTAGCTGCTATATCTAGCTGCTTGAAGAACCTATTATAGTAGTCTAAAGTGGATTTCATAAGGTAGAATATGCAGTTAATGTTTTCACAATAGAAATTATGTAGTTGCTAGAACTAGAAGAAGCGGAGAAAAGAAAATATATCTACGGCTCAAGAGATCAAGTGTTTTGGAGACTACAAAGTCTTTCCTTAACAAGCCTAATGGTTTTCACTTCGAAGGTGGCTTAAGATGTTTATGGAACAGCAACACTAACAGATATATGAAAGCTAACGAATGTGCTTCCTAACAATAGCGTCGGAGTCAGACTGAGGAAGAAATGGGGAGAGATAAGAGAAATTAAGGGACGGAGAAAAACTGATAAGAACTGGTGTATAATCTGGCCAAATTAGTGTCAAGTTAAGTATACGAGGTGTACTTAATTTGGCATAAATTTGGCGTGTTTATCTAGGTCATGTATTTTATTTTCCTTAACTTTTAACACCTTCGTTTTGTATTATTATTCTCCGTCTTTGATATGTTGTTACTTTAGTTTTAGGGGTCATTCTATATACATATATATATATATATGAATGCATGTATGTATATATTTGTATATATTTGTATATATATGCATATATATATACAGATATATATGCGTGTGTATATATATATAATGTATACGCAAGTTTACATACATATATATATATATATATATCCGTATCGATGATGATCCGTATCTGTCTATATATCTATCTATATATATTTGCTTGTGTGTGTGCGTGTGCGAGTGCGTGAGTGTGTGTGTGTGTGTGTGTGTGTGTGTGTGTGTG
>NC_068987.1:109386576-109390577 GCF_001194135.2 Octopus bimaculoides
ATATATATATATATATATCCGTATCGATGATGATCCGTATCTGTCTATATATCTATCTATATATATTTGCTTGTGTGTGTGCGTGTGCGAGTGCGTGAGTGTGTGTGTGTGTGTGTGTGTCTCTGTGTGTGTGTGTGTATATGTGTATTCGTATGTGATGTATACGTAAAGGTGGTAATGAGAATTTTAAATGGATTGATGAAGATAAAAACAAAACGGTTTGGGTTTTTTTTGCAGAAGTGATTTAATAAATATGCGTTAAACACATTTCCATCTTTTACTTTTCGTTTCGTGTCTTATTTTGTATTCTAATTATCAGCGTACTGTAGAGGCGATACACCTCCATGGAGGTAAAGCAGATATACAGCAAAGATAATTTCTCAGGTGAGAAATTGCTTTTTATCTTGCCTTTTACTTGTTACACTTATTGGACTGCGGTCAAGCAGGGGCACTGCCTTGAAGAGTTTGGTCGAACAAATCGCCTCCAGTACTTTAGTTTTTTATGAAGTTTGTTACTTTTTTCTATCGACCACTTTTGTAGAACCACTAACTTAATGGAACATAAGCAGAGAAGCCAGCACCGTTTGCCAAGCGGTGTGAGGACGCAAAAACACACTCAGAGACACGCATACATACAGATACGCACACACAAACACACACATACACACACAAACACACACATACACACACACATACATACACACATACATACATACATACATACATACATACATACATACATCCATGCATATATGTATGTATATATATATTAGGTCATCCCACAAATAATGCGTTTTTTTAAATTTCATGAACTAAAAGTCGAATGGGGACGGGATAAACTTCCTGTATCAACTTGCTATAAAAACAGGTAGCAAGTTTACCTTGTATTTATTCCTAGTGTAAGTTTTGAAGAATGCAATTCGATTTTAATAGTTATTTTTTCAAAGCTATAATGGAGGTGTCAAAGGAGCATATTCGGCATATTTTGCTTTATGAGTTCAATAAAGGCAACAACGCAATGGAAAGTGCGAGGAATATTAATGCAGTATATGGGGATCGGACAATAAGCGTAAGCCAGTCTCAACGGTGGTTCCAGAAATTCCGGGCATGAAACTACAGCCTAGAAGATAAGCCTCGTCCTGGAAGATCTGTTGAGTTCGATGAGAACGTCCTGCAAACCCTGGTTGTGGAACTAGCAGAGAAGCTTGGATTTGGTCATTCAACCAGTCACCGACTCCTGCCTGCAATCGGCAAACTCAGCAAATTGGGTCAATGGGTTCCTCAAAAACTTTCCGAGTCTGATCGCGAGCAGAGTGAATGTGTGCTCCTCTTTGCTGTCACGTCTCACGAATGAACTTTTTTTGGACCGAATACTGAAATGAGTTCCCTATAAAAATGTCAGGCGCTGAAGACAGTGGGTGGGGAAAGGAGAAAAACTGGCACCCCAAGCTAAAGGTCTTCACCCACGTAAGATGTGATCAGTTTGGTGGAATATGAAAGTTTTAATCCACTTTGAACTTTTAAACTGAAACAAAACGATAACAAAGGTGATCTACTGCGCGCAGCTTCAGTGGTTCGCTAGAAGAAAAATGACCGTCTTTGGTTTCAAGACGAAAAGTGTTCTTTCATCAGTATAATGCTCGGTCACATGCAACAAGGATGACATTCGAAAGGCTGGAACGGTTTGAATGGAAAACGATGCCCCACTCACCATATTCGCCGGACATTGCCCCATCTGATTATTATTTATTCTGCAGTCTTCTAAATCATTTGGACGGAAAAAATATGAATTCTGTAGACGAGGTCAGAACAGTACTGGAAGAGTATTTTTCGTCACGGACAAGTGAATTTTGGAAAAGGGGCCTTGCAAGTCTACTAGATAGATGAAAGAGCATTGTATAAAATTAAGGAGATTATATTATAGATTAAAAAAGAACTTTGTTTATCTTAATTTTGAAAAATAAAAGTATTAAAAAAACTGCATTATTTATGGGATGAACAAATATATGTATGGATCAAAACAGTTTGACTCAAACTCCTTGGTACTCTGATGCTAGTTTCGGCCATAAGAATTTCTATCATTCAAATTTCTATGGCTGCTTGAAACTCAACGTACCAAGGAGTTTGAATCGAGCTGTTTTGATCCATAAATGTAACTCCCATTAAAAGTGTCGAATACCATTCTTTCGTTTGTTTACTCACTCGTGTATATATATTTTTTCTTTTACTTGTGTCTGTCATTTGACTGCGGCCATGCTGGAGTACCGCCTTTAGTCGAACAAATCGAGCCTAGGACTTATTCTTTGTAAGCCTAGTACTTATTTTATCGGACCCTTTTGCCAAGCCGCTAGTTACGGAGACATAAACACACCAACATCGATTGTCAAGTGATGGTAGGGGGACACAAACACATGCATACATACATATATATATGTATATATATATGTATATATATATGTATATATATATGTATATATATCGATGGCCCGATAACTGAAGAGATGGCGGCGTGGGTTTCCGCCTCGCCATCCGAAACTCGGAGTTTTATCATGGCTACCGAATAATTCTCATATATTATATTTACATATGTTGCAAAAAGGAGAGACGGTTAGCCCTCCCTTTGGCAAGGACGGAAGAGACCAATCGGTCTTTCTAACACACATGGGCATTGTTCTCTACTTTAGAGCAACCTATTTTTCTATAGGCGTAGGAGTGGCTGTGTGGTTAGTAGCTTTCTTACGAACCACATGGTTCCGGGTTCAGTCCCACTGCGTGGCACCTTGGGCAAGTGTCTTCTACTATAGCCTCGGGCCAACCAAAGCCTTGTGAGTGGATTTGGTAGACGGAAACTGAAAGAAGCCCGTCGTATGTATGTATATACATGTTTGTATATGTTTGTGTGTCTGTGCTTGTCCCCACCAACATTGCTTGACAACCGATGCTGGTGTGTTTACACAAAACGAATGCCGTCACCACTCACTGCTTCTTTCACTCTCTCTCTCTCTTTCTCTCTCACTCTCTCACTTTCTCTCTCTCTCTCTCTCTCTCTCTTTCTTTCTTTCTCTCTTACTTCCTCTCTGTCCTCCTCTTCCTCGCTTTGCCACTTCTTTGAAGTAAGTGTGACGCGCACAACAGGCACGTACGAAAACAAAAAGCCTATTACTATTATTGATGGCGTTTGAAAAAACAAATACACAGAGTTTGCTAATTTTTTTCCAGCTTTATGCATTGGCAACGTGTGTTTTCGACAATGTTCAATAATTTGTTCAATATGTTTTGTTCGTTTAAAGTTCTACAGTTCTCGAGGTGGCAATATCCATTTTGGAGATATTCCTCTGTGTCCTATGTAGAATTCTTTAATTCCTTTGCCTCGTAATTTGAGATTTAATACTGCATTTGCAACAGGAAGCTTGCGTAGTCGTAAGTTACAGATTGCATTGATATTTCGCTCTTGTTACATTTCTGTAAATTCCCAAGAAGCGTTTAAGTTTTTTTAACGGTTTTTGACACCACTGGATTGAAAGTTACTGGCCAGGTGTCGAAATCATTATGATATTCGTTAGGCAGCTGATGGTGGATGCATACGTTTGAAGTGTTTCCTGAGTATGAAACAGTTGTAGCTTCGGCTCCCGTGGTTCTAAGTTGTTACTTCTTGAAATTCTACTTCTTCTATGATTAAGCTTGCTTACGGGTTCTAGTTTCTTGGTTTACGGTGATTTTGTGCCTTAGATTATATAATATATTCATTGTCCTTCATAGGGATTCTAATTTTGGTAAGGGTATTATTTGTCTAAGTTTTGTTGTTTCTGGAGGTTTTGTTTGATATTTATCTACACATATATATATATATGTATATATGTATGTATGTATGTATGTATGTATGTATTGCCATTTGTTTTATATCGAATTACAATAAAAGAAAACAAATCCGATTAAAACTAGCAGGCCGAAACTTCGAAGTTACTATCACTACATGAACACACACACACATGAACACACAC
>NC_068987.1:109391328-109391979 GCF_001194135.2 Octopus bimaculoides
ATATATATATTTATATATATATATATATATAGTTTCAGCTTATATATAAAAGAAAAAGAACATATAAGCACACACACACACGCACGTATCATATATATATGTGTGTGTATATATATGTATATATGAACACATACACACACACACACACACACACACACACACAGTGTTCCACTGCGTTCGTGCTCCGCCTGAAGGCATATTCTCCATTTCATCTCATAGTACGTAATAATACGAATCTTCTGTTTATATTTCCAGTTCAGTTCAGTCTGACACTTATTATTATTAAGTTCACTAGCGTTTCCAAGTATGTTCGTATACACAGGCTCTCGTTTACGCACGCGAATATGTATATACGCATGAACGCATATACTGATACAGGGACACATGTGCGTGCATAGATGGAACATATGTGGGTGTTGTGTATGCGCGTGCGTGTGTCCGTTTGTGTATTTCTAGGTCGATTTATTCTCACATTTATATATAATGGATATGTATATATATATATATGTGTGTGTGTGTGTGTGTGTGCGTATATATATATATATATATAAATACACACACACACACACACACACACACACACATACACATATATATATATACATATATATGTATGTGCATATATATATATATATATATATATATATATAT
>NC_068987.1:109392756-109394267 GCF_001194135.2 Octopus bimaculoides
CCTATTATGTATTTGGTGAAGGCTCATGGATCAGTGGTTAGAGCGTCGAGCTTACGATCGTGAGGTTGTGAGTTCGATTCCTGGACCGGGCTATGTGTTGTGTTCTTGAGCAAGACACTTTATTTCACGTTGCTCCAGTTCACTCAGCTGTAGAAATGAGTTGCGACGTCACTGGTGCCAAGCTGTATCGGCCCCTTTGCCTTTCCCTTGGATAACATCGTTGGCATGGAGAGGGGAGGCCGGTATGCATGAGCGACAGCTAGCCTTCCACAAACAATCTTGCCCGGACTTGTGCCTCGGAGGGTAACTTTCTAGGCGCAATCCCATGGTCATTCAAATTCCGCTGATGTCGACTTTGTCTTTCATCCATTCGAGGTCGATAAATTAAGTGCCTGCGAAACAGTGGGGTTGATGTAATCGACTAGTCCCCTCCCCCCAAATTATAGGCTATGTGCCGTTAGTAAAAATGATTATTATAGATGTCAGTTATATGCCCCTTAGCTACGAGATAGTGTCCACGTAAAGGTCCCTTCACGACACCTAGTGTTAAAGAATACTGAATGCCTCAGATCATGCAAGGCAAATCGCCACGAAATAGTTCGATCAAGCTTAATACTTGATCCTGATTGGATCTTCCACAGCCACCTATATAATCGACTGTATTCGTTCCAAATATTCTACGTGTTTTATGTTCAAACCAGCCAAATCCAGCCTCTCTCACTATCTTTTCGATGACATTCTAAAACTAAACAGTCGCATCATCGAGATATCGAAAGCTGTTGAAATAACGCACGGTCAGTTCAAATCAATGTGAATAAATGAGCTTTACATTTGACAACAATCTGAACATTGTTTTCCACTCTACGTACAAGGACCGAAATTTTTGGGGAGGGGGCCAGTCGATTAGATCGACACCAGTACGCAACTGGTACTCAATTTATCGACTCCGAAAGGATGAAAGGCAAAGTCGACCTCGGCGGAATGTGAAATCAGAACGTACAGACGAGCGAAATACCGCTAAGCATTTCGCCCGCGTGCTAACTTTTCTTATTTCTTTATTTGTCCACAAGGGGCTAAACATAGAGGGGACAAACACGGACAGACAAAGGGATTAAGTCGATTACATTGATCCCAGTGCGTAACTGGTACTTAATTCATCAAACCCGAAAGGATGAAAGGCAAAGTCGACCTCCGTGGAATTTGAACTCAGAACGTAACGGCAGACGAAATACAGGCAAGCATTTCGCCCTGCGTGCCAACGTTTCTGCCAAGCTCGCCGCCTTAACAGCAATCTGAACATTAATGGCTCATGGTAAATCTCTGACCTAATCACCGCGATTCAGGGTGTGACAAGACTGTGTCTTTGAGTTTCGAGTTCAATCCACTCGACAGATAGATAGATAGATAGATAGATAGATAGATAGATAGATAGATAGATAGATAGATAGATAGACAGACAGATGGATAGATAGACAGATGGACAAACAGAAGAGAGAAACTGTTATATATGT
>NC_068987.1:109395056-109395491 GCF_001194135.2 Octopus bimaculoides
CAGATAGATTGACAGATAGATAGACGGATAGATATATAGGTAGATAGATAGATAGATAGATAGACAGACAGACATATATACATACGTGTGTGTGTGTGTGTGTAAACATCAGTGTATATAAATATTCACATACATACATACATACATAGACAGACAGACAGACAGACAGACAGACATACGCACATACATGCGTGCGTTTGAGTATGCTTCCGTTTGTGTTTAGAAATGTGTGTGTCAGCGGAAAGAGAGACAGACAGACAGACAGACAGACAGACAGACAGACAGAGATCGGGATTGTATAAGTGGGAATCTCCAAGTTTGTGTTCCTTCGTTTTTGTATATTACTCTGTTTTGTGTACATGTGCATATGTATGTTTACATTTCTCAGTGTGCATGCGCAAATATAACTCTGTGTGTATATATATATATATATAT
>NC_068987.1:109396611-109397442 GCF_001194135.2 Octopus bimaculoides
TTTTGCCGAACCACTAAGTTACGGGGACCTAAACGCACCAGCATCGGTTGTCAAGCGTGGTTGGGGGGGGGGACAAACACAGCACACACATATATATATACGACGGGCTTCTTTCAGTTTCCGTCTACCAAATCCACTCACAAGGCTTTGGTCGGCCCAAGGCTATAGTAGAAGACACTCGCTCAAGGTGCCACGCTGTGGGACTGAACCCGGAACTATGTGTTTGGTAAGCAAGCTACTTACCACACAGTCACTCCTGGACCAATAATAATAATAATAATAATAATAATAATAACAACAATAATAATAATGATGATGATGATGATGATGATGTCATTTATTTGCCACGAGGGCGAAGGATGAGGAGGACATACAAATACGGACATGAAGTGTTGGGGTTTACATATAATAATGAAATGATAATAAAAAGGAAAAAAGGAAGTAAGTACAGAAGGGACATATGTGTAGCATACAAATGTAGGAAAAACTGGTGGGGAGAATGATAGAAGTGCGGCCCTCCTGATACAGGAAGGCTTCTAGGAATAATCGAGGAACCCCACTGTCCGAGATTTCCCTGAATCCCCAGGAGCAAGTGCCCACTCCAATTCCTTCTTTCCGACTCACTGGCCTACACTCAGAGAGGTCCCCTCCACGCTCGCCATTTTGTCAACTTTCACCCACTTCTTTTATTTGCCGCTAGGGCCAGGGCGGGGGGGGATTAGTAATAATAATAGCCGTAACGACAATGATATAAGTACTAACGACAACAACAAAAACAATGATAATTCTTTCTACGATAGGCACAAGGCCAACAATTTAGGCGATTTCACC
>NC_068987.1:109398405-109399077 GCF_001194135.2 Octopus bimaculoides
TATGTGTGTATATATATGTAAATATGTATGTGTGTGTGGACGTTGAAACTATTCAGCTTAGTCAACACGTTGCCATATTTATTACAATGAAATTGTAGTGGGCGAAAAAAACAGAAAAATAAAGCGTTCAGTTCGAATATTACTTCACTGATCGCAGTCCACGCCGTTAAAATGGAATATTTCCGTAGTTGATGTTTATTTTATCCCTTTTCTCCTTCCTCTACAACCATTTTATTCTTCTTCTCCTTCTTCTTCCTTTTATTTCCGCGTATTTTTGCTTCGTTTTTGTTTTCACAGATATTTTCAATTGCTGCAGAATTCACATCATCATTAACATCAATGCGTTCGACAATATCAGCGCACGCGTCAATGGCGGCGATAAATCGTTGTTGTTGTTCTAGCGTCGGCTTCACAAGCAACAATATGCCAATGTTTAATGATTGCAGGTTGAAACAACATGAATGACCAGTAGCCTTTTGTTGATTTCAATAGCCTTTCGTTGGTGAATTAAATTTGTCCACATATGTTCTATTTATTGTTTACATCTGATGCTGTACAATTCGCAATATGCTTACATACAATACACATACATATATATATACGTTTACGTTTATAGACATGCATAAACACACAAACACAAACACACATACACATACATACGTATATATATAT
>NC_068987.1:109399087-109399843 GCF_001194135.2 Octopus bimaculoides
GTGTGTGTGTGTGTGTGTGTGTGTGTGTGTGTATTATGTTTGTATGAATGGATGTATATATATAAGTACAGATTATTTAATATACATCTCTGATCTCTATCTAACCCTCTATTTATACATCTTACGAATGTGTGTATGCGTCTATGTATACATAGGTATGTATGGGTATGTATACACATACACGCAAAAATGTACACTCACACACACACACACACACATATTAAATTTTAAAAGAAACATCTTCAATGTTTCAGCTTGCTCGCCTTCGTTAGACAGAGTCTACCACACTTTCCAAAAACAGAAGAATGCGTAGAGTGTGGTAGAAATATAAGCAAGTGTATGGGTGCAAGATTCTGTTGGCAGGGAAATGAGAGACGAAGAGAAAAATGGAGGTCATCAATTCGAGGGGTAATGCCCAGGTGTCGAAACCATAATGATAACTGTTTGGCAGCTGATGATAGATGTATACGTTTGATCTGCATGTTGATTGTTAATCTTTTGTATCACATCTTCTAGTGTTTCCAAGTTGTCCGGATCTTATATATATATATATATATATATATAGTTTTAGGGAAAATAACCAATTTTCAAGAACTCATCGATGAAAATCCACTATCACATATAGAAAAATTAATAATTAAAAGCACAATAAATGAGTATAATATAAAGTAAAGTAAATATCATAAGATAAATATAATATAATATTATATTATATTATATTATATTATATTATATTTATCTTATGATATTTACTTT
>NC_068987.1:109400261-109401314 GCF_001194135.2 Octopus bimaculoides
TATATATATATATACATATATATATATATATAAGTTATGAGCGGTAGTGGTGTCAATGAGACCTAAAGGTGTCAGGTAATGATGAGTAAGTGCTATGGATAGACTATAGTTAAGCTCAAGGCTCGGTGATTATGCGAATAAGAGGTCCAACGTAGGTATTGGAATCTTAAAATCATAAGGTATTGGAATCTCATATGTATACCATTCTGCCTAAATAATGGATCTACAAATACAATATCTCTGCATATCTCACATCTATTTTCGTTCCTCCACCTCACTCTCTATTTAGCATCTTATCTAAACTAACTATTGCTTAACCATCTTCTCACACAGTCTCTGATGAAGGGATATAATAAATATCCTGGAAACAGCTTTTAGACCTATTTATAAATATTCTAAAATCTACACACCCTTGGTCTTTTATCTCATTACGAAAAGTAATTTATATATATATATATATATATATGTGTGTGTGTGTGTGTGTGTGTGTGTGTGTGTGTGTGTGTGTGTGTGTGTGTGTGTGTGTGTGTGTGTGTGTGTGTATATGCATATACATAAATATGTATATATGCGTATTTATTCTGAGTGCGCGTACATATATATGTACACATACAAACACATGCACACACATACACGCGCGCACACATACACACACACACACACATACATCTATACATATGTAAGGGAAACTGTGTGAACAGGCTCGCGTTGGCTGTACAGATCAGAAGGGCTGTATGAACGAATCAACGTCGGGGGTCACCAATTGTAAGGTACGACCGACGTCGGGGTCACCAATTGTAAGGGACGACCGTGCGAACTCAAAAAGGAGATATGGTGACGAATGGAAAAACAGAGGACTCCTTTTATTTAAACGAGTCACACGGTCGAACATACAAATATATATATCAATGGATGATATACATAATATGTTATACGACGATAACATAGATGACCAGCAATGAAAGACCACAACCGTATAAGATGAATAACAGAGATATTTATTATGGCGTTAAAGATGTATGTCTGTGTGAGAGTGTGAATGCGACATATAAG
>NC_068987.1:109401917-109405090 GCF_001194135.2 Octopus bimaculoides
GTACACGGAACAGTTCTCAAAGAGAAACTGGACCGAGACGAATTTGGCTGCCGAGTTGAAGCTATTTATAACAAACTATTGGCTCACCAGATGGTAGAAATATACTCTATCACGTGACCTTATTAGGGGCCGTGATTGGTCAGTTTGCGTTCTGGCGGGAACGGTTCGAAGAAGTTGCCGATTCGAATAATGATCAGTCACGTGATGGACAAGGAATGGGTTCTCTACTACGCTCGCATTTATTTATATTTAAATGAGAAGATTGTATGTAATGGCGATAGTAGTTTGTATCTAATGGCGGGAGGTAGTTTCACTACACATATATATATATATATATATAAACATACGTATAACTTGACATAAAACAAACATTAATATATGTGTATAGGTGGAGGTGTAACAAAATAAGAATGACAAATCGTTCGTAAAATATTTTGCTAACCGAATATGAAGCAGACGATCTCTTTTATTTTGTATTATTTTAATGTATACTCTGTAACTTACCTAACTGCAGACAGCATCCAAATATTATATGACTTGTAATTTGAGTTTCAAAACGCACTCTAGATATATAAATGTACACGTGTTGTGTGCATTTGAATGTAGCGTGCGTGCGTGTGTTTGTTTGTAAGGGTGTGTGAGTACGTGTGTGTGTGTGTTTGTGCGTGTGTGTGTGTGTGTGTGTGTGTGTGTGTGTGTGTGTTATTTTATATTTACAAAAATCCTTACATTCAACAATAAAAAATTTCATTCACGTTTTTATGGCAATATCTGGAGCAGGAAGAAAGACAATTGGCTTCGATTAACAAACAGCCTTGTTCTTAGTTTTTGCATTTTTTCATTCGTATACACTGCCAATAAATCGAATAGAATAGAACTGAATTGAATCGCAATGAGGTAGGTGGTGTTAAATTAAACTTAGTTGTTGTACACTATAATTGAACTTCTTCAGCAACATGCGAGGGTTGTCCCGAAATTAACAGTGAACCTAAGTTCTTTTTCAACTGATCTCAGTCGTTCAAATTGCACGTGTTGATAGAATAAGTGTTTCTATCTACAAATACACTATTCAACATAGTCTCTATCTCAACTAATGTACAGTAGGTGGGTGGGCGGGGAAACCACTGACAAAACCAATTCGCTGGTTGCCTGATTTGTTGCCAAATATATTTTGTGGCCGTGCGTTCTTATGGTGAATGGAGGTCATTTTCAGATTCTTCTTCTGTGTCTTCTCCCCCTTGTGATCTCTCTAAGCGTCTTGAGTTTCTCAGTTTATCATTCGCTATTCATGGTGCAGCCACTTTTCAGAACAGAGAGAATGGCACCTTTACCATCGTGAAAAACAAGTCACTTTTGGTGTCCATCATTTTATGACTTGGAGAAAAGGAGGTGACACCATTCCATGGTCTGAGTATTTGTTTCCGGATCATTAATATACGGCCACGTGTTTTTCATTGGTTTCCTTCAAACTCTTCCTGAAGATCAAAGCAGACTTCCAAATTTCTCTCATGCAAATCGATTGTCAACTGCCTAGATATCCACTTTGCACACATTTTCCCATACTCCAAACCTTCCACCAACATGCGAGGCCTGCCCCGAAACTTACAGTGAACTTAAGCTTCTTTTTTAACTGATCTCAGTTGTTCAAGTTGCTCATCTTGGTAGAATATGTCTTTCTCTCCACAAAGAAACTATTCAACATATGTACAAAGGGCTCACGAAGTGTGATTACTCTGTTCACGCGAATCAAATCATCCCCCTGCCGGTGATTCGTGTTATTAGTCGTCCTTGATTGCCTCAAACTGCGTGGTTTGTTTCCAGGGCTGGCATTCTCTTCCTTAAACTTCATCCATTTTGCACATTACCCATCCCAAAAGTGACATTTCCCTTAACAACCTGTTGACGTCTGTGGATGTCGGACAGCCTACACCCCAAGTTTTCCTGCAAACTTCCATTTATGAAAAATCTCACTTGCTTAGTGAATATTTCTCTCAGTAATTTATTGTAGTTGTAATATATCTGTAATTTAAACAAACTTGAAGGTTTAGCATGCTAGAAATAGCATCGATTACATAGTTATTAGTGTAAGACTTACAGCGTTCCAAACAGTCATACCAACAAAATCACTTCTTAATTTATTTTTTTTTCAACAGTAATACCAGTATATCAAAAAATTTTCATTTTATCAAAAATAAGCCTGGAAGTTATACAGCTATTCTGTCTAATAGCATTCATTCATTCAATAAATAATTTCTTTACATTACGTGTATAGAATAAACTGTGGGTTTTGCAAATAGTATATTTACACTTGAAATGAAAACATTGAAATGAATGTATATTAAATTATCAATAATGAAAATAGAGGCAAGAGAGAGTGAGGGACTGTTGCAAATGAAAACGGAAAATTTCACCTGCAACGAATTAATATTGTTTATTAAAACTACTCTCCAGTGAATGCAACAAATTTTTTAATTTGTGAAAAACTTGTAGTTCAAATATGCAATAACCTTCAAAGATCGAAATTACAGGAAATTTCTTGGAACGTGAATTCATTAAAAAAATTTCCAGAAGGTCAAGCCTTTAATGATTCCTTTCTTTTAGTTATTGTTACATATTTAATCAATTAGCAGCTTTCTCTATTATAAGATAGGATACTATCATTATTATTACTACTGATATCATTGATATCATTATTATTATTAGGCCGTGTGCCTATAGTAGAAACTATATTATTATTATTATTATTATTATTATTATTATTATTATTACAATTATTATTATTAATAATAATAATAATAATAATAATAATAATAATAATAATAATAATAATAATAATAATAACATCATTATAGACGGTAATCTTGCAATTATTCATATATCTGTGAAATTTGCTACACACAGTCACAGTGGCACATATACGCATACATACGCACAGAGATTTACACGATTATACACTTTGATTATCATATACTGAAAGATGGGGAATATATACATACATACATACATATATATACACACACACCTGAAAGAAAAGATAAGAAAATGGAGATAAGGAAGTTAATAAATGTTTATTCTTAACAAATTGGTCTTCTTCGCTTCTTACAGTATTTCCTTGGATGCAGCCATCCCTTCACGAGGTTACCATATCCTCTTATTAAATATATGAATATATA
>NC_068987.1:109412782-109414319 GCF_001194135.2 Octopus bimaculoides
TATATATTTCTTTTTCCTTTTTTCTTTATAGTTTCAACCTAGAGCTGTGGCCATGCTGGAGCACCGCCGTTTTGCTACACTGTTATTACTGAGAGCCTCCTCTAATATGTGGCACTTGATGAAGAATAGAGTTTGATGTCGCTACTCTCATTTGCACCTCTTGCCACGAGGTAGGTTCATCTGAGACTCTCGACAGGAAGAGGTCCAGCTTTGATTTAAAAACACCTACATCCACTTTGTGTAGGTCCCTCAGGCTCTTTGGGAGAATATTAAAAAGCTGTGGGCCCCTGAAGCGCGATGGCATTTCTGGGATCTTTGGCACTGAACAGTGTCGACCTGTTCTAGCATTGGTATAGCTTTCAATGCCAAAATTTGGCACAATTCCTTCCAGGATCTTCCAGATGTATATTACTGCATACCTCTCCCGCCTTCGCTCCAGGGAGCAGAGCCTTAGCTGTTTCAGCCTTTCTCAGTAGCTGAGTTGTTGCAATGAGACGATCTTCTTTGTGGAGCATCGCTGGATTGCTTCAAGGTCCGCTGTTAATCTTACACTGTTGGATGACACTAGCTATGAGCAGTAATCCAGGAGGCTGAGGACGAATGTCCTCCAGAGGACCATCATGGTTTCCTTTTCTCTGGTCCTGAACGTTCTCAGGATCCAACCAGTCAGTCGTCTGTACTTTGTCACCATCCTGATAATGTGCACTTGGAAAGAAGTATCATCACTCATGCCGATTCCCAGCTCCCTCACTGATTTAGGCTCTGGGATTGTAATCCCTTGTGGACCAGTGTACCCTGTAAGTTTTATATTCAGTTTTGGATGCTGGTAGCGCAGGGCTTGGAATTTTTCAGCATTAAACTTCACGTTATTATTCTCAGTCCATCTGTAAATAGAGTCCAAGTCCTGCTGCAGGTATGTAACATCGCTGAGGTTCTGTATTTTCTGCGAAACTTTCGTATCGTCTGCGTAGGTAGCAAGGGTGACTACCCGGGCAGTTGATGGCATATCTGAGAGGGCCACTATGAAAAGCAGTGGTCCCAAGACAGTGCCCTGTGGAACACCGCTCACTATTTGTGTTTTCATTGAGGTGGCTCCATTGGCCACTACTGCCTGACTTCTATCTTTCAGAAAGTCATGTAACCACTCTCCAAGTTTTTTCAGCTATGCCGAGATCACGCAGTTTGTGGCATATCATACCGTGATCCATTTTATCAAAAGCTTTTGCAAAATCATGGTATATTACATTCAAATTTCAGTTGTTGAGTAACTGCCTCAACACCCAGTCACATTGCTGTAAAAACAGGGTCAGGCAGCTCCTACCTGGTCGAAAGCCATGCTGCGTATCACTCAGCAAGTCGTTTTCTTCAAGGAATGCGATTAGTTTCCCTCTGACTATCTGTTCCATGACTTTGCTGATGTGTGAAGTCAGAGATAGGCCTATAGTTTTTGGCATCTACTCTGCTTCCCCCTTTATGGATTGGACATATTATTCCCTCCTTCGGCGTATGCCTCTGTGTGTGTGTGAGTATGTGTGTT
>NC_068987.1:109414757-109417044 GCF_001194135.2 Octopus bimaculoides
GGAGTCGGTGTAATCGATTTATCCCCTCCACCAAAATGGCTGCCCTGGTGGTAAAATTTGAAACCATTATCATTATTATTATTATTATTATTATTATTATTATTATTATTATTATTATCATTATTATTATTATTATTATTATTATTATTATTATTATTATTATTATTATTATCATTATTATTATTATCATTATCATCATCATCATCATCATCATTATTAATAATAATAATAATAATAATAATAATAATAATAATAATAATAATAATAATAAGGCAAGCTGGGTGAATCGTTAGCCTGTCGGGCGAAATGTTTAGCGGTATTTCGTCTGTCCCTGAGTTTAAATTCCGCCGAGGTCGACTTTGCCTTTTATCCTTTCGGGCCTTGTGCCTTTGGTAAAAAGAATTATTATCATTCATTTTGTTCAAGAATAATGTATAATATATATTTCTAAAATTGAGTAGAATAAATAAAATAATGAATACATATATGTTGAACATATACATATATTCCCGACTATATGGTTCCGGATTCAGTCCTACAGCGTGGCACCTTGGGCAAGTGTTTTCTATTATAGCCTAGAACCGACCAAAGCCTTCTGAGTGGATTTGGTAGACGGAAACTGAAAGAAGGTCGTCATTTCTATATATATATATATATCTGATATATATGTATGTTTTTGTTATTTCTGTCTGTGTTTGTTCCCCGACCATCACTTGACAACCGATGTTGGTGTGTTTATGTCCCCGTAACTTAGCGGTTCGGCAATAAAGAGACCGATAGAAGAAATACTAGGTATACAAGGAATAAATCCTGGGGTCGATTTGTTCGACTAGAGGCGGTGCTCCAGCATGATCGCAGTCAAACGACTGAAACAAGTAAAAGAAAAAAAGAATGTGTGTGTGTGTGGGTGGGTGGGTGTGTGAGTGTGTGTGTGTGCGTGTGTTAAATTAGTATTCATATTGGTGCGTCACGTTTGGCTCCCTCTGTATCTAATTTTGAAACTCTTCGATAAGGACTGACCAAGGGTTAAACAATACAGTGTAGTACAGCAATGCCTCGACTATCGCAGCTGTTGCGTTCTAAAACCCACCGCGATAGGTGAAAATCCGCAAAGTAGAAACAGTAAAGTCCTGTATTTTAAAAATTCTTTCTATAATTTGAATATATTTAATTTATTATAAATGCAAAACAACACCACACACTCGCCTCCCGAGTTTCATTTTCCATACAGTATGTGCGATTCTTTGTTTACTCATCTATGGTACACTACTTGTTTTCTTTTAATATATTCCAATTAATGTGTTGCACAGTGCAATACTGTACTGTATTTTTATTTATTAATTTATTAATTCTTAGGCGTGAAAACGTTTATTTTACCACAGAAATAATTAGAACCTAA
The DNA here is from genome assembly GCF_001194135.2 of Octopus bimaculoides. Lineage (NCBI taxonomy): Eukaryota > Metazoa > Mollusca > Cephalopoda > Octopoda > Octopodidae > Octopus > Octopus bimaculoides. The sequence continues at coordinate 109,416,157 of NC_068987.1, forward strand.
AAAAATATAAATACCTATCGGCCGCAGAAACCCGCGATATAAATTTACATATATTAGCCAGAAAAATCCGCGATGTACTGAGGGCGCGATAGGTGAGCTGCAATATGGCACATGATTACTGTAAATCAATGTTTCATAGTCTATTTCTCTCGATAAAGTTAAGCAGATATTGGATAATGTGATCCTAGATACTGCGTGGCTCAACAAAACGGCCAGCTCGTGAAATTAACGTGCAACTGGCTGACCAATGTGAAATGAACGTGCCTTGCTCAAGGACATAACGCGTCGCCGGGAATCGAATTCATGACTTTATGAAAGCCGGGATAGCTACGATTGGAAAATCTTTGAATATTGATCAGCTAAATCAAGGTTGACAACAACTACAATAACATCATCAACATACATTTTGTTTTCCATAAAATGTCCATTAACTACGAATTACTAATTAATTCTAATATATTTACTTTTGCTTCTCCGTTAATTACTAGTTATTAATAAAATTCCTAAAACTCAACCATTTAATTATCTGTCCAGAAGACAGACATACTTCATTGAAAGAAAACTGCAAATTATAAGTAAAATAATAATCATTTTGTGATGTAGGCACAACGTGAAAAAAAAAAGTAGTAATGGTAAAATTGTGATGTTAAACCATTAATTATATCCACCTCAGTACCTAATTAATAAATTAATTAATGTAAGTATCGCAATAGGTGAACAATAGCGTCGTCTGTTGCAGACTCCTAATGAGAGCCAATCGTAAGGTCATTATTTTACTGGCGGCAAGAGTGACAAAGGAATGTCTGCAACTCGATGCGGAAAAAATAATGCAAAGGAACTTGCTTGAAGAGCACCGGTTCTTTTTCTTTTTTTTTTTTTTTTTTTTTT
>NC_068987.1:109418831-109419973 GCF_001194135.2 Octopus bimaculoides
CTCTCTCTTTCTCTCTCTCTCTCTCTCTCTCTCTCTCTCTCTCTCTCTCAGTCACTCACTCTCTTCCTCTCTCTCTTTATGCGATCGCAGTTTTTGTTTCGAATTTTTATGTCCATTAGTTTTGCAATTTTCTCTGGAGCAGCAGATCTTGAAATGAAAGAAATTTACTACGAGATTGCTTATATAATCTCTTGGGACTGCGCTGTACATACGTCTTTGTAGACATTACTACTATGGAAGGCCGTAATTCTGTTGTATGGAAGTCCATAAGAACAGCTATGAAATGCGCAACTATTTTTGAATGGAAATAATTAAACGTTGGACGACGAAATATTCTTATGGGGTCCCAGAGGATGGTGAAATATCGAAGCCCAGTAATCAATTGTTCCATTCAGTTATCGATAGATCGATTGAGTCATTGATTTATTGATTGATTATTTCTTTAACTGTATTCAGGTTATCTGATTACGGAATCGCTTAAATATGTATAATAAGATATGGCGTGTCTAAACTATAGCTCTCTAGTGTAAACCAGTTTAAGGACATCAAAATTCTTTGGGATTTCAAAACCGATTGATTGAATGTTTGATTGATTGACTGATTGTGATTGATCGATTGAATATGGGTTTAATCTTATTCAGATTACTGGAATTTTGAATTGCGTTAACATGTATAATATGATGTCCCCCTGAGGCATGAGAGCTTACGAATATGAAAAGGAGATTTTAGTATAAAGACAACTGTCTGATAGAAAGAGGATGGTATTATATTGTTGCGGTGAAGAACAAAACGGCGATGTGAGTAAAACTAACGATGTTTTATAGCGAAGAAACAGCGAAATTGAAAGCAAAAGCAACACAAACAAACAAGCAAAAATAATGAAATGGTTTAGAATTATTAACGTGCCTGATAGTTTCTTTTATTTTCGGGCCCTTAATTCCTGCTGGAATCGTATAGGCGCCATCGTCACATGCGTGACTTATTCTTTCCCTGGACTCGGCGCAACCGATTTCTTCCAGATGGAGAGACGGAAAGAGAGAGAGAGAGACAGAGACAGAGACAGACAGACAGAGACAGACAGACAGAGACAGACAGACAGAGACAGACAGACAGAGAGGAACAGAGAGAGAGAGAGAGAGAGA
>NC_068987.1:109420718-109424497 GCF_001194135.2 Octopus bimaculoides
CACAGCAAATTGTGCATCTTGATGTGCATCTTGGTGCTATTTACTGTTACTACTTCATCAGGGTCAAATTTAACTGCATTTCATATATCATCAGAACACACACACACACACACACACACACACACATAAGTGGCAATATACTACACTTCATCGTGCAGTTACTGTTAATACTTCATTTAGAGAATTAACATTGCTTATATATATATATATATATATATATATATATATATACTATAACAGCTATGAGGTGTCAGAGCTACCTTTTTCTATTGTATCTCTGAGAACGATCTTTATAGATTAATTAAAAGAGAATTATTACATCTTACGGCAAGGTGCACAGAGTCTTTCAGAATTAAGTGCATTAACCATCGAAAGAGCGGCAGTGCCGTTGATTAACAGAATATAGGATTCTCATCCCTGCCTGAAGTCCCAATCAACACGTTTTATTTTTATTTGGTCGTAATTCATTTGTGTAGAATTATACACTGTGTCATTCCTCCTCTATTTCAAGGACGGAAGGGTGTGGTTTGAGCGAGATTTAACTGCAATTTATTAAAGCTGTTCCGTTGGCTAAGAAGGTGCGAGGCCGATTGGTTAGGGTAGGGCATGGCACTCACGATCGCAAAGCCGTCTCTGCAATTCCCTGACCGAGAAGTGGGGTTATTTTTCAGCAAATCACTTCATTATTTCACGCTGCTCTCGTACACTCAACTCTAAATGAGTTAACGCTCCGAAGGACTAGCGTCCTATTCAGTAGAAGCGTTGTGTTCATGGTCACCTACACGACTTGGAAAGCGGGTAACCGGCCCCATGAATCTTGGGACCCAAGATAGTACTATCCAGGTTTTAATGATGATGATGACGATGATGATGATGACGACGACGATGATGTCGATGATGATGACGGTGATGACAAAAAGGGGGAGGAGGATTTTTGGCTCAGTTCTCATAATCTCCCAATATGAAATCATACGATTTCGGGCTTTTCTCTTTTACTCTTTTACTTGTTTCAGTCATTTGACTGCGGCCATGCTGAAGCACCGCCTTTAGTCGAACAAATCGACTCCAGGACTTATTCTTTGTAAGTCTAGTACTTATTCTATCGCATCTTTTTTGCTGAACCGCTAAGTTACGGGGACGTAAACACACCAGCATCGGTTGTCAAGCCATGGTGGGGGGGGACAAACACAGACAAACAAATATATACACACACATACATATATATAAATACTTATATACAACGGACTTCCTTCAGTTTCGGTCTACCAAATCCACTCACAAGGCATTGGTCGGCCCGAGGCTGTAGTAGAAGACACTTGCCCTAAGTGCCACGCAGTGGGAATGAACCCGGAAACATGTGGTCGATAAGCAAGCTACTTACCACAGAGCCACTTCCTTAAGGGATTCGGTAACGCGAGTGAAAATATAGACTCAGTCTTACCACAAGTTTACTCTGTCCTATAATGTTTTCTCAATAAGGGTAAATGATCAAAAGTTAGCCTCTGAAACTTGAGAATGTCGAGGTGAATTGAAATACTGTACTGTGAAACTTTATATAAAAAGAATTGATAAAGGAAGTGTAATAAGGAATCGAAACCGAATCATGGCATACACTTTTGCTTTCACCAAAGACAAACCCCTGACAGAAAACTATCTGAGAATATAACCAACAAATTATTTATGGGCAAACTTCTTCGTGAGAAACGGGCCACATGAGACATAACTTATCATCAGTCGGGCCGCAGTATTAAAAATATTCAAGGTAATTTTTCGTTGGGCGTGTTCTCAAGAAAGTTCGGCGTGTCACAGTTTGGTCCCCCGAAAAACTAGAAGCAGCAGCCAAATTTCCCACTTATCACACATCCCACCGTATTGAAGAAAGAAAGGACTCATTCGAGAAAGTAACCTAGGAGAGATTATAAGATGGAAACAAATGACAAGGTGGTCACCGGCTGCGTTGTCTTTGGTCATAGATTTGTTGGACAAGACCTGTCTGGGGAGGGTTAAACAATAAAACGTTCCTCTAACGAAGGATACATTCACACGATCTGCTAAATATAACAGTCAAATTCATCTCGTTTTATACTTCATTGTTTTAAAAACAGGAAGAACACAGCCTCGTGATCTGCAAGATATAGAGATCAAATACCCGTCGAACCACACCGTAGCGTCTTTAAAATATTGAGGCCATATTGGATAATGTAATCCGTGGCTGGTCACTGTTGGAAGGCCTTTCATCATTGATATTTTGGGATCTAGGCTAAGCTGTAGTTAATCAACAACGACAACAGCGGATCAAGGACGGCGCCTACGAGTAATCACTCGGCGTGCTAGAAGTAGGCGGCAATTCTTACTCAAACCACAATCAAACTGTATAACGTTGTCTGGCCTGCATCGTGACGGTATGGTCACGACTGGAGCGCCTTTTCATCATAAGTCTGGAATCCTAGAGTTAACCTGTAGCTAAAGAATAACAAGAACAACAAGAACAAAAGCAACAACAGTAATCAAAATAATGAAAAGAACGGCTGAAACGACAAAGCGGTTTCTACAGCGGAAATGAAGATTTTATAAACGGTTACATTTGACAATAGAACACGCTATGTGTTAGTTCTGTGACAATGCACATGTGCACAGCTACAATTTATATTCACGTGTAGGAATGTTAGCCCAGTTAACACGGGGATGCATGCAGAATGAAGAGGAAAAGGCGGTGTGAAGAGAGGAGAAGAGGAGGAGGAGGAAACAACTTCCTCAAGTGTGCATGGAATCGTGTTTAGGAAAACGTGCTGCGTCCATTGATAGGTTTTCCGTAGCGCACACATTCAGTTAGGCGGACGCGCCCACGAAATATGCAGGAGCACACGCACGCCTCTGCGCATATCGATACTCACACACACATATAAATATATACACACACACACACACAAGCTGAGGTACATACACACATACACAATATGTATATATATATATATATATATATATATATATATATATATATATACATGTATGTATGTATGTATGTATGTATGTATGTATGTATGTATGTATGTATACGCAAACACACTCACTCACAGATATACACAAGCAACGCGCGCATGCATGTACATGAATATATATATACATATATATACATATATATATATATATATACATATATATATATATATGTATGTGCGTGTGTGCGTGCGTGCGTGCATGCGTAAGAGGTATTTATGTACGTGTATGTGCTGTGCGTTGCACGCGCACGCGTGTGTATACATACATACATGCATACACACACACACACACACACACACACACGGACACACACTGACATGCATGCATGCGAATGAAAACGAGCAATCACACTTCTGCGCACAATTCCATCAATATTTGCGTTTCAAACGCTCGCTGTATAAGTGTGTGTTTAATGTACATAAGCATTATACTAAATGCGTGTATGTGTGTGAGCTTAACCTTTGTTTCAAATACACACACACAACAACAACAACAACAACAACAACAGCAGCAGCAGCAGCAACACCAACGACTTGCGCACGCGTCTATACCTATATGTATATGCCGCGGTAATGTACCTTTGTACTCTGTTTATATAAACACACACACATACACATATATATATATATATATGTGTATATATCTATCTATATATATATATATATATATATATATATGTGGAGGTATGTGGTTTAGTGGTTAGGATGCTGCACCCACGATTGTAACATTGTGGTTTCGATTCTTAGAGCGGGCAATGCGTTGTATTCTTGAGCAATACA
>NC_068987.1:109425555-109426426 GCF_001194135.2 Octopus bimaculoides
TATATATATATATATATATATATATATATATATAGATAGATAGATAGATAGATAGATAGATAGATAGATAGATGCATAAATGCGTGTGTGAGTAGATAGATACATAGATAGATAGATGCATAAATGTATGTGTGTGTGTGTGTGTGTCTGTGTGTGTGTGTTCATATTATTGTCCAACTATTATTTTGTACAAAATTATTTCTATATTATACTTTTTATTTCATCCCATAATCGCAAGTGTGGAATAAAAGAAAGAAAAGAAGAGAAAATGTTTTTTTTTTTAAATGGGAAAGAAAGACAGAACGCTAAAGGAATAAGAAGGCGAAGAAAAGGAATTGTAAAAAGAAGAAAAGAGGGACAAGGAAAATCTAAATAAAAAATTTCTTCTTTTAAAAAAAAAAGGCTTTTCATTGACCTTTTAACTCTAAACAAATTCGGTCATATTATTATATAGTCAGCCATCTTTTGTTGAAGATGATAGACTTAAAAATAGAGACAACTCTTACGTAGTTGTCTATTTTTCTTTCTTTCTCTGTTGTTGCTCTTTTGCTTTCTTAGTTTTTCATTTTCGTGTTTTTCTCTCTTCCATTCTTTGCTTTATATTTGGTTCAAAGACTCTGGTAGTTTACCTATGGAAGCAACCCAAAGACGTTTTCATCTCCTGTGATGAAGTTAAAGAATGGGAAGTAAACTAGAGCTGAATGTTCCAGTATGTTCAATGAAAGACTGCAACGAATTCTGAGGTCATTTTACTATTTCAAATAAATATTCGTATCTACCCATCCATCCATCCATCCATTTATTTATCAGTTAGTCTGTCTGTCTGCCTCTCTCTCTCTCTCTCTCTCTCTCTCTCTCTCTCTCTCTCTCT
>NC_068987.1:109426436-109431620 GCF_001194135.2 Octopus bimaculoides
TCTCTATCTATCTATCTATCTATCTATCTATCTATCTATCTATCTATCTATCCATCAATCGATCTATCTATTTGTCTCTCTATCCATCTATCTATCTACATCTCTCTAGATATTTATCTATTAATTATCTTTTTATGTTTCTTTCTATCTATCTCTCTGCCTGTCTATCCATCTATCTATCCATCCATCTATCCATTCATCTATCTATCTATCTATCTATCTAGGCACATGGCCAGCTAGCTAGTTATCGAGCAACTTAGTTTTATTTCATTTCTTATTTTTTTAGAAAAGGAAATAATACTGCAAGAATATAGATGTTCTTGTAGGGTTTTTTTTTTACTTTAATTGTAAATATTGTTTATTCAGAAGTATTTTGCAGCGAGTCATAGAAATATTTCGTCATCCCGCTCGATAAAATGGTGAATGCGTTATCCAGAAGAATAGCGATGGACGAAAGCTGAAAAAGTCAATCCACCTCGTGGGAGTATGAGACATTTTGGTATAGTCGTTTTGGCGCCGCCTATTTGATGCCGCTGATCCGACGTTGACTTATTTGACATCCGACATTTTAATGTTTTTCTCATTATGCCCGTTTCTCTCGATCCATCCCTCCCCGTCTCTTTCTTTTATGTGTATCAGATTCTAGTTATGGTCGTATTTATGTGTAATGTCTCTCTCTCTCCCCTCCACTTCCTCCTCCTTCTCCCTCTCTGTTTATGTGGATGGGCATCTAGTTATGATCCTACGTATGTGTAATGCCTCCTTCTCCCTCCCTCTCTCTCTCTCTCTCCCTCCCTCTCCCTCTCTCTCTCTCTCTCTTTCTCACTCTTTATATGAATGTTTATATTTTTTCTTGCGTGTGTATGTGTGCTTGCCTCCAGTACAGGACATACTGTCACCAAAAAAGGATGACAGCCTTGTCAGCCGTGCTGAATTGTTAGCATCCAAACACTCGCATCATTCCCTCATTCCTATGGGTGGTGGTCTTTATTCCGATCGAACTTCGACAGCTCACGATTCTCCGCCACACGAAGGTAAAAAGGCAAAGTTACCTTTTCGAGTCATACTGACTCATAAGGGCCAGATTCTCGGTTTCCATGGCATATATATATATTCCTCACCTGGACGGGGCGGCGATCTGTCATAGGCTTACTCATTTTTGCCAGGTAAATGGATAGAGCAACGTGAAACGAAGCGTTTTGCTCAAGAACACAACGCATCGCCCGGTCCAGAAATCAAAACCACAATTTTACGATCATGAATCTAACCCCCTAAGTTACGCGCCTCTACACCACACGATGGGTTACCTTGCATTTGATGCCGATTATACAAGATTGCCGTTAGGAAAAGGATGTTGCAGGTCGCATAGCAGATTAGAGACCTGACACTGCATACTGGGAAGATCGTGAGGACTAAGCATAAAAAAGGGGGGAGGGGCTAGGTATGATGGAAAACCCAGTGTGTTCGAAACTTACGATATCACAGAGAGCCAGAAGCTGGAGGAAGTGTTCTGGTCGACGCCGGGGCAGCATAGCAAAATAGTGGAGTCCTAAAACGTTTATAATAGATACCCAACTCTTTTAGTATAAATCGCAGACCTAAACTTGAATGAGACAGTTTTCGGAGACATCCCTAACCTAGTTGGATCCCAGTCAGCCTTGAAGGTATTGCATTTAACCATGGGTGACTTAAAACGTGGCAGTTCATACTTGTTGAGTGAAAGTCTGTCTTAGACTTTACAGCATGGGATGGCGTGCCATTTATGTTGAATTAATGGAATATGTGCACAAGTGCAGCCGGCCAAGTCACACCCATATTCTGTTGACAATATTGTATGCTCTATAGTGAGATTTTGTTATATCCCATAAGAATCAGGAAGCAGCTGTAACCATTCCATTCATGCGGCTGATATTATATAAAGTTAATGGTATTACGATGGGTGGTGATTGTAGCCGTTTGTTAGCTGACGTGTATTTGTCTTGGTTCAAGTCCAGTTTTCTCAGTAATCTATGCCAAAGGAAGATTTGTTTAGTTAAACACTTTAGTGGTGTCGCAAGTATAATGATGATATTTTTATTCTTAACAGCAATTTTGAGGAAATTTACATGGAAAATATAACTATGAGATGTCGTTGCTAATAGAAATGCGGACACAGTGAATGGGGTTAATTATTTAGATGTCTGAGTAGCTAATAGTAAGGTTATAACTGGCGTTTATAATAAAACTGATAGCTTAGATTTTCGTGTTGTATCCTTGCTCTGGGCATTGAGTAGAATTCCGTTAAGAGTAGGGTATAACGTGTTCTATACTCCAGTTATTAGATAGGGTAGAATTTATAAAGGTAATGTATTTCTAGACAAAGCTACAATGTTGCTGATGTACAAAAAAACAAGGTTACGTTCGGAAGTTGTTAGTTAAAAATTTTAACTGTTTCTCGGGGAAACAATGAAATTTGAAAAAAAAAAAAAAAAGAAATTCGGTAATTTACAGTTTCTAACTCAGTATAAATCTTCATAATGATTAGCTTTATTTGGCATTGACATTAAGGGTCGTTATTTTGCATTTGACGCCATTTTTCTTTTTGTTTTTTTTTGAGTGCGACGTCAACTTCCGCTAGGGAAAAGATTCTGGACAACCGTGCATTATTTATGATCGGTCTTTCGTCGTTGGACAGTGGTGGAGCTAGAAGTGAAGTCTTCCTCGAAACACATGGACGCTCTGCTGTTCATGTGGAGAATATTTTCCGTACTGGTGGTCCCTTTCAATTATTTTTGTTTCAAACATGTTTTACGCTTTGTTACATGACAATGTTGGTCTTGATATATTTGCTGTAATTAATTTATAGCGATGTTCCTTTTTTTGTTTTGAACAATACAGTGTATATATATTAGTATTTATTATGTTCTTTAACGAATTTACATGAGTAGCGGTTCTGGGATGATGTAGTCCCTTGTTCTTGGTTATGCTTGTTACCGTACAAAACCGTGGTACGTTATTCCTTTGGTTATTATTATTGTTCCGTATTTTATTGATTTATGTGTTTGCAACTTGTTTTTTCTTTTTGTTTTGTTTTTTTGTTTTTTTGCAATGTATATGTTTAATAACTGTTGCTTTCTACGTTTAGTTTGTTTTTATGTTTTATAGTTGTTAATGTTCTATAAATCTTTAGGTAACAACGTCGTCTGTTTTGATTTATTTTTGCCATTTTCAATATTTTACTTTACTTCTATGTTCGATAGCTGCAGCTACGTAACAATTTATGTCGGAGGTTTAGTGTTTGTATTTGTGCTTTGTAACTATAAACTGTTATCGATTTAACGAACACATTGCTCTGATGTTTGGCTCCGGTTTCTTGCCTGCTACTCCTAAGCGGCGTTTATATTTTTGACGCTGTTGACATCGCCAGAATCAAGGATACTGACCAGTTATCGAAACCATAAAGATATCTGTTAGGCAGCTGAAGATGGGAAATATACGTTTGTTGTGTTTTTTTTATTTTTTTTATTTTTTATTTTGTATATAATTATAATTTATGTTTGCATCATATTCTCTTGCTTCGCCGTTGTCCTCCATTGAGATTCTAATACCGATAAGGGTTAGACTTGTTTAGAGATTGCATAGTTTATGATGGTTTTGCTGCACATACACACACACACACATAGTAATGATAAAAAAAATACACAAAACGTATTTGATACTTTAAGCCTCATAAATCATATACGTGGTTCGAGGAGTTAATTGGCATAGTTACGCATTCGTTTGATAGAATCCCGTAATCGATCACCTGTATAAATGCACATGTGTGTGTGTGCATGTGTGTGTGCGTGTGTGTGTGTGTGTGTGTGTGTGCATGTGTGTGTGCGTGTGTGCGTGCGTGTGTGTGTGTGTGTGTATGATGATATATGTGTTTATATAGTGGTCGACTCGATTACTATAGCTGCTGTTATTGTTGTTGTTGCTGCAGTTTATTTCCTGTTTAACCTTCTTAAGGCAGATCCCTAACTGAAGATTTTCCAACCGTGACCATCCCGTGCTTTATTTTCATCCTTTCTTAAAGTAATTTGTAGCAATTTTTGGCTGTTAATTCTAGAAGCCCGTTGGGTTGTTTCGATTGAGTTGTTGCTATTGTAGTTCTTGTTCTTGTTCTTGTTATTGTTATTATTATTTAGCCCTAGGTTAACCCCGATGAGGAAGACGTAACAAAACACAATATAGCAGTGAGTCCATATTTTATTTTTTAAAATCAGTTTTTCATTCTTCTTATTTCTTTATTGCCCACAAGGGGCTAAACATAGAGGGGACAAACAAGGGTAGACAAACGGATTAAGTCGATTACATGGACCCCAGTACGCGACTGGTACTTCATTTATCGACCTCGAAAGGCTGAAAGGCAAAGTCGACCTCGGCAGAATTTGAACTCAGAACGTAAAGACAGATGAAATACCGTAAAGCATTTCGCCCGGCGTGCTAACGTTTCTTATTTCTTTATTGCCCATAAGGGGCTAAACATAGAGGGGACAAACAAGGGCAGACAAACGGATTAAGTCGATTACATCGACCCCAGTGCGTAACTGGTACTTAATTTATCGACCCCGAAAGGATGAAAGTCAAAGTCAACCTCGGCGGAATTTGAAATCAGAACGTAATGGCAGACGAAAGGCCGCTGATCATTTTTGCCCGACGCGCTAACGACTCTGCCAGATCGCCGCCTTATAATGATAATAACAAGAGCACTCAGGGAGCGCAAACTTCCGCCAGGGTAACACCAACGTCCTCTCAACGATTAGCCAGAGATGAGTTTTTAAATGAGAATATCTGAAATAAACTCGACTGCTCTCACAAACGAGAGTACTAATAATGAACCCGACCGCTCTCGAAATTAAGTAAAAAAAAAGAAACAGGAAAAATAATCCAGAATCCTTGTCCGGTACTTGATTGCTTCCAAAATCTAATCAGTTCGTACCAGTCACGGGGCCAAACATCCCTGAAACTTTCATCCGAATCCATCAAGCGGTTCTTGAGATATCTTGTCCACGGACAAACAAACAAACACGACTGGAAACAATACCTCCGCCTTCGCTAGGGCGGAGGTAATAATAATAATAATAATAATAATAATAATAATAATAATGATAATAATAATAATAATAATGATAATAATGGGCTACAGCAAATATTCTATAA
>NC_068987.1:109431795-109432985 GCF_001194135.2 Octopus bimaculoides
ATAATAATAATAATAATAATAATGATAATAATAATAATAATAATAATAATAATGATGATGATAATAATAATAATAATAATAATAATAATAATAATAATAATAATAATAATAATAATAATAATAATAATAATAATAATGATAATGATAATGATAATGATAATAATGATAATAATAATAATAATAATAATGATAATAATGGGCTACAGCAAATATTCTATAATGTAAAAAATAAGTATATAATAAATTAATGTAGAAACTTAATTCCTTTTACTTCTCGTTTCTTTCAACTTGTTGAATTTATTTCTGTATATTAATGAAACTATTTTATTATGTGTAACGGTCAAAAAAATATAATCTGTATCTTCAACATACATGCAAGTAATAAACGCTGCTCATCCGGTGTTTTATCATGTATACATCATAACATTTACGCAGCCTAAACTAAACTAAGAGTTATACTTAGTGATAAATACTTATAATTAAGTTATAAGTAACGAAATTATCATTATAGCTTTTAATTAATAAACAATAATATTCGTTATAACTTACGAATGAAAACATTATAAATAAAGATATAGTATACCTCACATTTCAACGACCTGTTGCGATAACAAACAACCAACATAGAAAAACTGGTGTCCGACCTGTTTAAACAGATAAAAATGGGTATAAAGGGCTTCGTATATTTTACCCCAGCGTCACTTTGATGGCATTCAATGCTCTCTCACTCAATAATAATAATAATGATAATAATATAACAATAATAATAATAATAATAAGTCCTACGTTCTTTTTGTTCGATTATAAACCCTTCATGGCGGTGCCCCAACAACAATAATTAACAATAAAAACAGATTCATGACAAAATTTGCCCCAAGATTAATTATGAGCCAACACCAGCTTAGGTGTGTCAGTGTTTAATTTACATCAGGTAGAAGGACATATTTTAGGACCGCTACTACCACCACCACCACCACTACCACCACCGCCACCGTCGCTGCCGCAACCGCCGCCGCCTCCGCCGCTGCCGCTTGTTATCAGATTAGAGAAATCGGAAATCAATAAAATCTTTAATAGGAAATAACTGTTGACTTGGTACAGAACGAAACGACAGGAGCATGCATGTGGTTGTTCAACCTGCTGGAAATAACAGCTCACTTTGCAGTCACTCGGTTTCAGGTTCGGTCCTA
>NC_068987.1:109433085-109433338 GCF_001194135.2 Octopus bimaculoides
TCTGCACCGTTCGAGCGGAATTCGAACGTACGTGCGTTCGTTCGACCTCCATCTGAACTGTTCGAGCGGAATTCGAACGTACGTGCGTCCTCTAGGCCTCCCTCTCCACCACTCGAGCGGAATTCGAACCTACGTGCGTCAATTCGGCCTCCCTCTGAACTGTTCGAGCGGAATTCGAACGTACGTGCGTCCTCTAGGCCTCCCTCTCCACCACTCGAGCGGAATTCGAACCTACGTGCGTCAATTCGGCCTC
>NC_068987.1:109433711-109433993 GCF_001194135.2 Octopus bimaculoides
GAGCGGAATTCGAACCTACGTGCGTCAATTCGGCCTCCCTCTGAACTGTTCGAGCGGAATTCAAACGTATGTGCGTCCTTTCGGCCTCCATCTGCAGTGTTCGGGCGGAATTCGAACATACGAGCGTCCGTTCGGCCTCCGTCTGCACCGTTCGAGCGGAAATTGAACGTACGTGCGTCCTTTCGGCCTCCCTCTGCACCACTCGAGCGGAATTCGAACGTACGTGCGTCCGTTTGACCTACCTGTGCACCGTTCGAGCGGAATTCGAACGAACGTGCGTCA
>NC_068987.1:109434053-109435203 GCF_001194135.2 Octopus bimaculoides
GTACGTGCGTCCGTTCAGCTTCCCTCTGCACCACTCGAGCGGAATTGGAACGTACCTGCGTCCGTTCGGCCTCCCTCTGCACCACTCGAGCGGAATTCGAACGTACGTGCGTCCGTTTGACCTACCTGTGCACCGTTCGAGCGGAATTCGAACGAACGTGCGTCAGTTGGGCCTTCCTCTGCACCTTTCAAGCGAAATTCGAACGTACGTGTGTCCCTTTAGCCTCCCTCTGCACCGTTCGTGCGCATATCGAACGTACGTGCGTACTTTCGTCCTCCCTCTGTAGCGTTCGAGCGCAATTCGAACGTACGTGCGACCGTTCGGCCTCCCTCTGCTCCGTTCGAGCGCAATTCGAACGTACGAGCATCCGTTCCTCCTCATTCTGCACCGGTAGAGCGGAGTTCGAAAGTACGTGCGTCCGTTCTGCCTTCCTCTTCACCGTTCGAGCGCAATTTCAACGTACATGCGTCCTTTCGGCCTCTATCTGCAGTGTTCGGGCGGAATTCGAAAGTACGTGCGTCCGTTCGGCCTCCATCTGCACCGTTCGAGCGACATTCGAAAGTACGTGCGTCTGTTCGTCCTCCTTCTGCACCGTTCGATCAGAATTCGAACGTACGTGCGTCCGTTCGGCATTCCTCTGCACCTTTTGTGCGGAATTCGAAACGTACGTGTGTCCGTTTTGCATCCCTCAGCAGCGTTCGAGCGGAATTCGAACGTATGTGCGTCCGTTCGTCCTCCCTCTGCACCACTCGAGCGGAATTCGAACTTACGTGCGTCCGTTCGGCCTCCCTCTGCACCAATCGAGCGGAATTCGAACGTACGTGCGTCCGTTCAACCTACCTATGCACCGTTCGAGCGGAATTCGATGGTACGTGCGTCAGTTGGGCCTCCCTCTGCACCTTTCGAGCGAAATTCGGACGTACGTGCGTCCGTTCGACCTCCCTCTGCACCGTTCGAGCAGAATTCGAACGTACATGCGTCCGTTTAGCCTCACTCTGCACCGTTCGAGCGGAATTCGAACGTACGTGCGTCAGTTCGGCCTCCCTCTCCACCGTTCGAACGGAATTCGAACGTACATGCGTCCTTTCAGCCTCCCTCTACACCGTTCGAGCGCAATTCGTACGTACGTGCGTCCGTTCGGCCTCCCTCT
>NC_068987.1:109439945-109441056 GCF_001194135.2 Octopus bimaculoides
AAAGCGAAAGCAGTAGCAGTAGCAGCGGCCGGCCTCGCATCGGGTTAATATTCCCGAAGAGAATCGGGTTAATATTCCCGAACCCGAACTCGGAGAGTGCCCGTCCGGCGGCCGGGCGAAGCAGCGGCAACGCAAGCGAGGCCGGAGACGTTGCCGGGAGCCCCGGGAAGAGTTCTCTCTTCTTTGTAAAGGACCGCAGTGTCCGATTGGAACATTGGAGTCGAGAGATGGTCGGTGGCCAGTTGTCGTGTAGTGAGTGCACCTGCGACGGTTTGGGTACGTTGCTGTGACAGGTGGCGGTGGGTTTTTGTGCCTGCCCTGTGGAGGTATATTGACAGCTAGGAAGCCAATAGTCAGTGGGTGGATGCACCATCGGGTTTGCCTGGTATGTTATGATCATTCGGGATTCGGTGGTTGATGGGCGAGTGAGGTGATCCACTGAATTTTGCCTGATTGATGGATGCACTGCCAGGTTTTACCCTTTGGGACACTACCTTGGCGTGGTGATAGAGCTTACGTCCGTGTGGGGAGGTATGTCGGATAGGTTGTAAAACAATGCCGAATATTTGCCCTCGCATGGACAAACTAAATGTGTCCCTTCCTCCATGGCGGTTCCAGTTAGTCTGGTGGAGGCCATGTGATATATGGGTGATCCTGACTGAGGGGAGTGGGCCTTCCGGGGGTGATTGGTGGAATGCTGATAGTCTGCCTCCTGGTGGAATTCACTGGCCGACATGGGGTACGTTATGACCCGTGTCGATGGTGAGTGAAGACCCGTTTCGGGCGGGGTTGCGCGGTACGTTATGACCCATTCGTCTCGGTGAGGTCCGGTGTGTCATGGCCTCTTGACCCCAGCAGGTGGATGACCACCGAGGTCACCACTGGTTTTTCGTATATCGTTTCGACTTTTGCCGGTGTGTGATACCTCGCTGTTTCGGAGGGGTGGATGCACTGCCGCGCATTTGCTTTCCACGAGCTGTTGGCATTGGGTGGATGCACTGCCCTTCGTTGGCCGGAAGATGCACCAGTGAGTTAAGGTGAAGGTATGTCTGCTGTCCCTAGTTTTGGGTCTGTGCCTGGAGATCGTTTCGCTTATGCATTCATGGAAATT
>NC_068987.1:109442327-109443223 GCF_001194135.2 Octopus bimaculoides
AAAGAAAGAGAGAGATAGAGAGATCAACTATTTATCCCTGGTTTGACTGATATTGTTCAAGCCAGTTTAAGATGATGTCCCAGATTTCAGAAACCAATGATCTCATTGTCTGGAGATTAAAGTTAATCTAAAATTGATTTAATTTAAATTATTTTAAATATCTAAGATAGGTGCCACGTTTGGCTGTGTAATTAAGATGCTTGCTTCCCAACTACATGGTTCTGGGTTCAGTCCAACTGCATGGCACTTTCGGCAAGTGTTTTCTGCTATAGCTCTGGCTGACCAAAGCCTTGTGAATGGATTTGATAGACAGAAACTGAAAGAAGCTTGTTGTATATATGCATATGCATGCTTGTAATTGTGTTTCCTTGTCTAGACATTGCTTGAATGTTGTAAATGAATGCCCTTCATTCCAAATATATCTGGCCATGGAGGAAATATTATTCTGCTTGGAAACAGGTAAGATTTAGCAACATGAAAATCTGTCTCAATAAAGGCCTCCAACCAATGTAAGCATGGAAAAGGGAACATTAAAACAATGATGGGATCTTTTTTAAAATGGGGGCCACATTTTTCATTAACGAAACACTTTGAAACTTGGAACACTGGTAGAATGTGTCATATAAAACATCTTTTTCTCTTAGTCTTCTTAAAAAAAAAAGAAATCCATAAGTTATTCCATGTTAAAGTTGTCGTATTTCTGTAATTTCAACCAATCACTGACGTCCATTCAGCCGATATACATTAAGTGCCGACTACATAAACAAACGATTCTGAAACAATTAACCCTAACCCTAACCGTAGGGTTAGGGTTAGAGTTAGGGTTAAAGCAAATAAAACGAAGGTATGGAGATTAAATACGCTTTACATCGCTTAATCAGCCAAAGGAGTAAATA
>NC_068987.1:109443507-109446366 GCF_001194135.2 Octopus bimaculoides
TTACCTTTATAAAGAATTTTGACTTCATTAAACCCAAGTGTAGTAAGGTCAAATCTTGAGAATCTGGGCCTCACAGTTGAGATAATAGGTCAAGATATAGCATATGTCCAACAAATACCATTCAGTCCGTGGTGTCTTACCATTCCCCCCCCCCCCACTTTCAGGTGAAGCCATGGTGCTGTGAACAATACAGCATCACGTGTTTGCCTACGGCAGTTACATGAAGAATAACAGCCTTGTTTGTGCCTCTCTCTCTCTTTCTACATATACACGCAAACACACTATAAATTTCACAGTATAATATAGAAAGCATCATAACACACACAAAAATGCACACATAGCTTCAGAATAAACATTCAAGATCCCATCTTCTTAATATAATTAAATATTTTTTTTTTATTTGGAACATAATCTATACAGCAATGTAATCTTTGATTTAGGAAAAATACATATCAGAGCTGTTTGGCCCATAAAATTAAATAAATAAATAGTATCTTTTATCCTTTCTTGAAATTTCTAAAAGAATGATTTTATTTAAAATATCACGCCAATAAATTAATTACATCAATGTAATTACCATATATCTGTAGTTATTTAAAATTGTGTGGAGGGGATATTGTATAATTACCGTATTTCAAAGTGTATAAGGAACCCCTTAACTTTGGGGGCTTAAAATTTGGAAAAAAGGTATTGTAAGGGATTATAATACTACCCATGTATAAGAAACTCCCATATTTTTTTAACCTAATTGACAAAAAAGGGTTCCTTAGACATGTTAAAATACAGTATGTCTTTTCTCCTGTGTGAATATATCTGTGGTTAAATATGATATTTTTCATACAAAACAACAAAGTGATGCAATTATTCTTCTTCATCAAAAGCATGTCAGATGTATTTAGTTAGAATGATTTCGATGAGGGTAATATGACTTTTCTCCTGTGTGACATTGCTTATGTCCAAGTCATATTTTAGAGGGTATAATTTACTTAATATCAATGTTATGACATCTCTCCTGCATGAATCCATTTGTGAGTTGTTAAGTCACCATTTTGAGAGAATGATTTGTCACAGATATCACAGTGATATGGTTTATCTCCTGAATGAATACGTTCATGGGATGTCAAATAACTTCTGCGAGAGAATGACTTACCACAGACATCACAAAGATATGGTTTCTCTCCTGTATGAATGCGTTTGTGAATAGTTAAGTGACTGTCTATAGAGAATGATTTACCACAGATATCACAGTGATATGGTTTCTCTCCTGTATGAATGCGCTTGTGTTTAGTTAAGCTACATGTTACAGAGAACGATTTACCACAGACATCACAGTGATATGGTTTTTCTCCTGTATGAATACGTATATGGGTAGTTAAGTGACTTGTTTGAGAGAACGATCTACCACAGATCTCAGTGATATGGTTTCTCTCCTGTATGAATGCGTTTGTGAATAGTTAAGTGACTATCTATAGCAAATGATTTACCACATACATCACAATGAAATGGCCTCTCTCCTGTGTGAATATGTTTGTGAGAAGTTACGTGAACTATTGTAGAGAATGATTTGCCACAGATATGACAGTGATAAGGTTTCTCTCCTGTATGAATACATTTGTGTCTGGTTAAGTTACTCTTTTTAGAGAATGACTTTTTACAGATATCACAGAAGTATGATGCTTTTCCTGACTGTTTATGTACCTCATCAGGGAAATCAATCCTTTTAGACAGTGTACTATACTTGACCTGGTTCTCATATAATTCAGTTTCCATAATTTTCTTCTTTCACAACATATATGGACACTCTTGTGTTAGAGTTTAAAGTCTGTTTTCTAATAAATATTTCCATAAGCTGTGATAGTTGTCAATATCTAAAGAAACTGCAAACAGCTACTTAGACAATGATTGATTATATTACTATCATTTCATAGACAATTATTCCAAGATGGTTTATTACAGTAGAACATTGTCTTGTAATGTGGAGCAACATTAAAGTAAAACCATTTATCAAGACAAATCCATAGATGTAATTTCTTGCAGACAAACCAGATATGTCTTCGTGGTGTAATTCAGCTGAGTTCAATTACAACGCAAAATTATTTTGTTCATATTCCAGGTAGTGAAGTTAAGAAATTTTGCTAATATTCTCAGTTCATATAGAATATTTCATGGTAGTTCAAAAATAGATTTATATAAACAAGCGAGTGGGAGGTTGTTCTTTATAACATTTTTGGATGATGAATATTGTTGATGCTTTGAAGAGAAAATATATTTAACACCACTGTCATCTAATAATCTGAAATAATAAAGAAAAATAGTGTAAAATATAAATGATATTTAAAAGGCAGAGATTCAATATTGAAATTTTTACATTTTTACACAAATAAACTGTAGTTTTAAACCTTTAGCTGAACAATTGAAATTTACTTTATAATTTACTGTAAAATTACATTATGCAATCTTGTCGGAAGTCTTCTAATTTTCAAACTCCAGATAGATTTTTTTTCAGATTTTGTACCACAATGCAGCCATTCTCAACATGAAACTGTGTGGCTCCTAAAGAACTATACATTTTTAGGAACCACATGAAAAAAAAAAAAAAGACAGTTTGGTGCTAGAGAAATTTCTGAAAGGGCTCCCTACATATGAGCATTTGTTTAAGCTTTCATACTTCATTCTTTGTACTAATTTTAACAGTGAAGATATTTGGCAATACCCGTCGTATATATGCATATATATGTGTGTGTGTGTTTGTCCCCCCAACATCGCTTGACAACCGATGCTGGTGTGTTTACGTCCCCGTAACTTAGCGGTTCGGCAAAAGAACCGATAGAATAAGTACTAGACTTACAAAGAATAAGT
>NC_068987.1:109447214-109464173 GCF_001194135.2 Octopus bimaculoides
CAAGGTATATTTGTAGAAAATTTCACGAAAAAATATTAATTTTCCTGGAAGTTAAGAAGAATTTAAGTGGACTCTGTTGGAATTTCCGAAAATTGTCCCCCACCCTCATTCCCAAAAACTTTTGTATATTCAGAATCTACATAATAAATACTATATGCATAGAAAATTTCATTAAAAAATATTCATTTTTCTGAAAGTTATGACCTTCCAAAGTCTGGGGGGTACAACTCTGTAGTTATGCCTTTTGGTAAATAAAAAAAAACGTAAGAAATAATAACTAAATCACAATGCTCTATCATTAAAAAAAAATGGGGGGGGGGGGGCTAACCTGGAACTAAACAACTGGAGACTAAAAGGATAAAAAGATATTGAATCGATAATACGATATAATTAATACTTACATATCAATGTAGTTAAAATGCCAAACATGTTCATCTTGACGCATAAGAGAACAACTTTGAATGAATTCTTAAGACAATATCAATCAGAAAGAAGATAAAGACATCAAATACTGATATTTTATCTAACGTCTGATAGAGAAATTTTAATGTGTATCTATATCTTTTTGCAAGTGACAGGGACTTATTAACAGCAGGAGGGATGTTTCATTATTCGGAGAAATTGTCTTGTACACTTGTAGGTTATCCTTTAATACAATTTGCACACGCATTCGAGTCAAAACGAAAGATTGCCCTTGCTTTATTTTGTTTGTTTAAGATAAAATTAACGACTGATGTGCCGTAGACTTATTCTACCATATAGCCAAATCACATCTGTGACCACCCAAAAGCTAATTATAGTCAATAATTCGTTTTCTTTGGTTTTCAATTAATAAGCTGTGAGTTCATTGATTCTCAATATATTGTTACCGGAAGTGACGCAAGACCGGTGTTTATGGAAGAATCGATATCAGGAGAGTTAATTCTCGCTTTCTCTTTTGGAAGGTGAAAAAGAATAGAAAAAAAAAAATTCTCTGTCTGCAAAGATTTGCCAATTTCTAGATCTAGAAGAGTCATGGGCAAATTGCAGGACTTTCTGAATGGTACACCTAATTTTGCGAGGAAAATAAACGTTTATTAAAATTGCCTTGAATTTATTTTTAGTCGTGTGCTGAATCATATTTCACGCAGCCATCATCTCAAGAGTTGCACCTGCCTGATCTAGAGTCTTCTGAGACAACATAGCACATCAAAATATTCATCTAACAAATAGCTATAACTATAGTTCATTTTTTATAAAAAGTAATCTAGAATTCCTGCTAGTTTTTCGTTGTTAGTGTTGAATCATTTCTGTTTGATTCCCTGCGATTGATCTTTTTGAAATTTCTTTCGTAAATGTAGTTTCACATAATTTTCATAATTCGCAAGTTAAAACTACCACTAAGAGGTATTGTAGTTTATACACACAATCTGCTTTTCACTCTGAGAGGGGGAAAAAAAAACATAGATAAAAGGGCTGAGATCTTTTCCCAACCCATCCTTACTCTGGCTTCTATATTTTCAGAATATCCAACAACACTACTAATAATGCTACCAAAGTAACAGAAGCTATCAACTACTTCTAGGGAATCTCCAGGGCTGTGTGCCCTAGGGCTAATTGCTCCTCTGCATCTACAGTCTTCGGTTGGTTTGCTTTTTTATTCCATTGCACTTCTTGTGTATCCAGTTTACATTTGGTATGCCAAATGAAATTCATACTTCCTCCTTTTCTGCATATTGATAACAACCATTTTCTGATGGTAACAGAGACCTGTCTTCTTTTCTCTTTACTTCAGCTTTTGTTAAATTTACCTTGATGCTTCTTGGTTTCATCTAGGGTTTGGAATTTCTCTAATTCCTTTAGATTCAGTTTAGTATGTCTTCAGCATAGAGCAGTGCTCATAGACAGAAGTTTTTAATTTGTCTAAGGCCTAGAGGACCAAAATAAATAGAAGAGGGCTGGGAACTGAGTACTAGAGGGCCTCTACCAATATAGTAAATTAGTTGTATTTATTTCTGGTTGCATTTACATCCATGGTTTGTGTTAACCTTACAAGCCATTCATTTTTAATGACCACCAGAGCATGGAATCCAGTCAAAATGCCTTCTAGCTGGGTACTTCACTTGCAGCGATGTCACTAGGAAGATGGCATCAGGAGCTAAACTGTATCTAATCTTAGCTAATTCTCTTCCCAAATAATTGTGCTATGACTATTTCCATGACTTTCACTATTTTGTCCAATAATTTAATACTTGTGTAATTTAATCTTAGCACCAGCATTAGTGAGCTCTCACAACCCTATGATGTGTTCTTTTGTTCCTGGCTGTAAGTTCAAGAATGCAAATAGAACAGGGCTACAGCAGAAGAAGAAAGCAGGGATGGTGAAGGGAATGAGAGTATGACAGCAGAAATGAAATGGAGTGAGGGAGCAGGAGAGTATTGAACATCGTTAGCAAATGGCCTGAACGAGAGAGAAACCTGACTGGCAATACAGAAAAAGCACATCTTGTTGTGGTTGCTGTTGCTGCTATGGCAATCATTGAGCATGGCACCAGTTTTGAAAGTACATGTTAAACTGGATCAATAAAACTCATATTGATTTATTCGCTTATTTTTTTAGTAAAGCCCTTATGGATCTTTTCCTTTTGGCCGGCACATAGAAAAAATATTTTTTTGTAACTAAACACTTTCAAATTTCGTATAGTGGTAGAAAGTGTCATTTAAAACATCATTTACTCTTGGCGTTTTTAAGAAAATTGTTTATTTTTGAAGTTATTTCATGTTAAAGTTGTATTTCGGTAATTTCAACCAATCAATTACGCTTATTGAGGTGAAAACAATTACTGCTGTGGTTTGTCAACAAGATGTTCCGGCAGTGTATATTTAGTTTGTCACTGTTATTTCTGATATATTTACATTTGAGATACACATGTGTATAGTTTAATCAATTCAGTTATTAGTTATTTAAAAAAAAATTTTTCAGTTTATTTTCTTTGTGAAACTTTTGGAAACAATTCATTTAAAAATTCTACACAGATTTTGCTATTTCAGTTTTGATACTTCCTCACTCCAATGCAAAACCTGAAAGAATATTTAGTAGTATGAATACTGTTTAACCAATGTTAAGAAATAAAATGATTTTAAGTTTTGCAGCAGTATTTTAATGTAATAACCCATTTTAACCCAGGTTAACCCTGTCAAAATTTTGAAGATAGTTATATAAATAGGGATAGCAAACATATGGAAGCATCCAGTACATTGTAAAGTGATTGGCATTAGAAAGGGCATCCAGTCAAAGATGACATTACTGCTCAATGCAGTAGCTTACCAGATCCTGTCAAACTGTCTAACACATGCTTGGATAGAAAACAGAAATTAAATGATGATGATGATATATATATATATATAAGGTAAATAGTTTTATAAATATTTAGTCGAACTGTGATATGTTACATACTATTTAAAAACCATTGAATAAAGACAACTTGCAGCAATTTTTTTATTAACTAAGATAGACTAATAATGTACTATAGTTTTACATTATTTTTTATGCTTTTAAATGGACACTAATATTAGATAGTGGTGAGTTTGTAGCTTTTTTATCAGGAATATATATATATATATATATATATATGGAAGGTGGATGTTAAACGAGGATGGTGATATGAGAGCCAAGCTTGGCTAAGTAGCTTGCTTCCCAACCATATGGTCTTGAGGTAGCTTCACTGCATCGCACCTTGGGGAAGAGTCTGCAACCATAGCTCTGAGCCAAGCAAAGCCTTGTAAGTGAATTTGATAAATGGAAACTGAAAGAAGCCTGTCATATATGTATCATCATCATCGTTGTTTAAACGTCTGCCTTCCATGCTAGCATGGGTGCATGTTTATATGTATCCTTGTCTTGAGATCCTGGGTTTAAATGAGCATCACTGACATTGTTTTTTTTTAGTCTTCTATGGAAGCAAAGTGGCCGAGTTCCTTTCAAGTGTTGGGCCTTATGGAGGCAATGACCAAGACCTTTGGTATTATGTCGTGCTTGAGAAGACCCATCAAGCTGAGCAAAATTGTAGTCGTGGCAGATACCGGTGTCACACAAATGGCATGTAAAAGCATCCATTACACTCTCAGAATGGTTGGCATTAGGAAGAGCATCCAGCTGTAGAAAACCATACCAAATCTGACTGGAGCTTGGCGCAGTCTTCCAGCGAGTCAGCCCAGTCAAACCGTCCAACCCATGCCAGCATGGACAATGGACGTTAAATGAGGATGCGATCATCAAAATCTTGAAGCTATGAGATAGTGCAGGATTAATTCTAAATGTGAATAAATAAGTATTACATTTGACAGTGAAAGCATGTGTCTTAGTGGTTAGAGCACTGAGCTCACAATCATGAGGTAGTGAGTTTGATTCCTGGACTGAGCTGTGTAGTGTGTTCTTGAGCAAGACACTTTATTATACGTTGCTCCAGTTCACTCAGTGGCAGAAATGAGAAGCGACATTACTGGTACCACGCTGTATCAGCCTTTTGCCTTTCCCTGGGATAACATCAGTGGTGTGAAGAAAGGAGGCTGGTATGTATGGGCAACTGCTGGTCTTCCACAAACAACCTAGCCTGGGACTTCTGCTTTGGTGGGGAACTTTCTAGGTTCAATTTCAAAGGGGTTTTTACTCTTTTACATCTAAATGCTAAAGGTTTAGCATTATTTCTATTTGTAAATAAATGACTGAGAAAAGTAAATACATCTTTCTAAAAATATTGATTTCTTTATTAAAAATATTCACATATAGATTGGTGAGGTCAAATATGGAGATTTTGGGCCTCACAGCTCAGACGACAACAGATCAAGACAAGGTGGTGATAAGCTGTAGTAAAGAACTTTGCAGCATTTGCAAATAAAAGTTGATAAATATACTGAGATGATGTTTTCTTCTCGTGCCATGTCAGGCTCATGAGGGTCGGCTTCCCCAGTTTCAATGGCGTATATATTCCCCACCTGGACAGGATGCCAGTCCGTCACAGGGTTACTCACTTTTACCAGCTGAGTGGACTGGAGCAACATGAATGAAGCGTTTTGCTCAAGAACACAATGCGTCGCCCAGTCCAGGAATCGAAATCACAATCTTATACTCATGAGTCCAACACCTTATTCACTAAGCCACGCACCACAATAGATATATTGATGCATACAAATTAATATCCAGCTCAACCATCAAATTGTAATAGACTTGTACTATGAATATAAGAAATGATAAAATTTTCCAAATACATTCCACCATCACAACAGCCTTCTTTATCTTCATAATTACTACTACTCGGCTTTATAATGTAGGGAAGTTACATATCCCCTCCATAGCAAGACACCTGTTCTTATCCCTCAATCATACTTTATCCTCTCAGCACCTGGTGTAAAGCCACTTCTCCCTTCCTCTAGTCAGTGGGGGCTTTTCTCTTTCCTGTCACACGACTTACTTGCAAATCTCCCAAGTGCAAGTGGCATGAGAAAAAAGTACCTAGTGCTCACTGTAAGGTGGTTGGCATTAAGATGGAAAATGTGCCAAAGATGACACTGGAGCTCGGCACAGCCCAATGGCTTGCTGGATCCTGTCAAACTATCCAATCCATGCCAGCATAGAAAACAGTCGTTAAATGATGATGATATATAAATTTCACACTAACATGATGAAAGAAAGCATAAAAGATATAGAAAATAAATAAATAAATACATAAGCCGACTCAAAGAGATCTTCAGTGAGACACTTTATTGATATACCTGAAGAGAACCAGAACAAGTTGAAGCACATGTTGTACCCAATAAAGTCTATTACACATTCCATCTCCTATTTTTTATATATATATATATATATATATATATATATATAGGGGTAGGTGTGGCTGTATGGTAACAAGTTTGCTTCCCAGCAAGTTTCCAGGTTCAGTCCCACTGCATGACAGCTTGGACAAGTATTTTCTACCACAGCCTTGTGAGTGGATTTGGTAGATGGAAACTGAAAGAAACCAGTCATTTATACATACATACATCTATGTGTGTGTGTCTGTTTGTCCCTACCCCCTATAACTGATTGACAACAGATGTTGGTGTATTTACACCCCCATAACTTAGCGATTCAGTAAAAGAGACCAATAGAATAAGTACCAGGCTTTACGGAAAAAAGTACTGGGGTTAATTCATTCAAGGTCATGCTCCAGTATGGCCACAGTCTAATGACAGTAACAAATAAAAGATATATTTACATACAAATTCAAGATCTCATACATACATCATATGGTAAGATGAAATATTTTCATAAATGGTGTATATATTTTATTTAAAACATGACTGCACAATAATGTAGTCCTTAATTTAAGATTACTCAACTGTTTAATCACAATGTTAAAAAATAAATATTTTTTCAAAAAATTTCTCAATATTAATATTGTTGCTATTATGCAAAAGTGTTTTAAGTCCAAAACGTTGCTTTTTCAGAAAACAAACAAATAGTTTCACCATTCCATAGCAAAAACCGTTGAACTACACTTTGACAATTTTTCATATCTTGGCATCTGAAGCAGCTGGAGATACAATAGTTTGACTAAAAGAACCGGCTATTGCAGGCAAAAATAAATATTGAAATAAAAAAACACATTTGGCCAACTTTGAACATACGACAGTTTTACATAATAGCAATGATATATTCTTTTCCCTCCTGTGTGAATATATCTGGGGTCAGTTCAGGTATTTCTTTCAATATAGTTACTCATTTCAATGAAAAATGTACTCGTATTCTGTGACAATGATTTAAAATAGATATAAGTGATATGGCGATGTTTCATTGGTAAATGTTTTGACAAATTGTCAACCTTGTCACTTGGGAATTGTTTGTGCCATCCTCAATAATTCAATGAATATTAGTTTCTATACAGCTGTGAACAACATACTATAATTAGCTTAGGTAACATTATTAGATTATAGCATGGAAAACAGACATTAAATGATGATGATGTAATGTTATTAGATTCTCACAATAATTCTCCATATTCAATATTGTCTAAATTATGAAAGAAGGTGTTACAGGAGCTAATTATTGTCTGTTTACAGCTGTATAGAAACAATGATATTGCTTGTTACCTGTAAGAATGCATTTGTGTTAAGAGAGAATGATCTTCTATACATTAGTGTTATGGTATCTCCCCTGTATGAATCCATTTGTGAGTATTTAAATTATTTTCTTCGGAGAATAATTCACCACAAATGTCACAGTGATAAAGCTTATCTCCTGTATGTATGAGTTTGTGTGTAGTCAGGTGACTTCTTCGACAGAACGATCTACCACAGACATCACAGTGATATGGTTTATCTCCTGTATGAATACGTTTATGAGTATTTAAGTCACCACTTTGTGAGAAAGATTTATTGCAGATGTCACAGTGGTATGGCTTATCTCCTGAATGAATACGTTCATGAGAGGTCCAGTAACTCCTTCGAGAAAACGATTTACCACAGACATCACAAAGATACGGCTTCTCTCCTGTATGAATGCGTTTGTGCGTGGTTAAGTGACTGTCTATAGAGAATGATTTACCACAGATATCACAATGATATGGCTTCTCTCCTGTATGAATGCGTTTGTGTTTAGTTAAGCTACATGTTACAGAGAAAGATTTACCACAGATATCACAGTGATATGGTTTCTCACCAGTATGAATTCGTACATGAGTAGTCAAGTGATTTGCTTGAGAGAATGATCTACCACAAATCTCGCAGTGATATGGTTTCTCTCCTGTATGAATACGCATGTGAATAGTTAAATGACGTTCTATAGCGAACGATTTGCCACAAATATCACAGTGAAATGGCCTCTCGCCTGTATGGATGTGTTTGCGAGAAGTCGAGTTAACTGTTGTAGAGAATGATTTTGCACTGATATCACTGCGACTCGATTTCTCTCCTGTATGAACGTGTTTGTGAGAATTGAATGAACTCCTTCGAAAGAATGATTTACCGCAGATATCACACTGATATGGTTTATCTCTTGTATGAATACTTTGGTGAGTTTTTAAGACAGTACTTTGAGAGAATGATTTTCCACAGATATCACAGTGATATGGTTTCTCTCCTGTATGAATACGTTTGTGTCTGGTTAAGTTACTCTTTTTAGAGAAAGACTTTTTACAGATATCACAGAAGTATGATGCTTTTGCTATCTGTTTCAGTATCTCATAGGGAAAACCAATCCTTTTGTATTGTGTTTTATATTTAACCAGGGTCTCCTCACAAAGCTCGTTTTCCATCATTTCTTTCTTTCATACAATATATGAATACCTTTTGTTCTGTAGTCTTTATATTTGATGCCTAACAAATATTTCTTCAACTATATTGCCATAAACTGTTATCTTATTTGAAGATGCTGCAAACAGTTACCTACATGGTAAATTTTATTCAGATATCATCATTTCAGATTTAATTATTGTGAGAAAGCTTAGTGTGACAGAATCCTTCTTTGTAACATGGAGCAAAAACTAAAGGAAAACTTTTTGTCATGACATATCCACATATAAAATGTTTTCCAGAGAAGCCAGTTATATCTTCAGGGTAAATTTATCCATGTATATAAAGAATGAAAATTATTTTGTAGATATTCAGTGAAGTAGAGAAATAGCGTTGCAAATCTCAATTCAGGAGAAATATTTCAGACTTGTATAAAAGAAGGTTTTATCCATTTTGTATAGCTTCTTTAGCAGATGATAATACCGTTGAACCATGCGAAAAACATGAATGTTGTGCCAAAGTAGTCGGAATCTGAAATAACAAAGAAACAGAATAAGATAGAAAATATACTTAAACAGCAGAGATTGAACAGTGAAAAATAAGCATCATTTTTGTACTAATTTATTGTAAACTCAAGCCTTTACTTTGAACAACTGAATTTTACTTTTTGCTTTAATCATACAGGTGTCACTGTGTTGTGATAAGTTTGCTTCCTGACAACACAGTTTCAGGTCCAGTCCTACTGCGTGGTACCTTGCTCAAGGGTCGTTGACTATGGCCTCAGGACAACCAAAATCTTTAGTGGATTTAGTAGACAGAAACAGAAAGGCCATCTTGTGTGTGTAAGCTTTGGTAACTAAGCGGTTCGACTAAAGAGAACAACAGAATAAATACAAGACTTTAAGAAAGAAATAACCACTGGCGTCAATTCGTTCAACAAAACTTCTTCCCTGCGGTGCTCCAGTATGGCCGCAGTCTAATGACTGAAACGAGTAAAAGGTGAAAGATATAGACGTGACTGTGTGGCAAGAAGATTGCTTCCCAAACACATGGTGCCAGGTTCAGTCCCACAGCATATACCTTAAGCAAGTGTCTTCTACTATAGCCACAAGCCGACCAAAGCCTTGTGAGTAGATTAATAGTCAGAAACTGAAAGAAGCTCGTCCTATACATATTTGTGTGTTTGTGCTTGTCCCCCACCACCGCTTGACAACCGGTGTTGGTTTGTTTACGTTCCTGTAACGTTGCAGTTCGACGTAAGCGACCGAAAGAATAAGTACCAGGCTTTAAAAATAACTACTATGGTCGACTCGTTCAATTAAACCACTTCAAGGTAGTGTCCCAGCATGGTCGCAGTCCAATGAATAATACAAGTGAAAAATAAAAAATACGTTTGTATGAAACGTTCGTATTTGCAAACAACAGATATACCTTCAGACAGTATAGTGACTCTTGAGCAAGGAGACATACTTATTTTATCGATCCCAAAAGGATGGAAAGCAAAGTCGGCCTCGGTGGAATTTGAACTGAGAACGTAAAGTCGGATGAAATGCTGGTAAGCATTTTGAAAATATTACCGAGATTGTAATCCGGAACAAACTAAAAGGGTTAGGGTTTTAGGGTTAGGATTACACGATTAGGGTTACGGTTTTAGAGTTAGTGTTAGGATTTTAGGGTTAGGGTTAGGTAATCGTGCGGGTGTTAATCTGAAAATTTACCAACTAAAACGTGACGGAGCATCTGTCGTCTAGAAATAGCAATCAAATTACACCATTCAGCTATTAAAATGGATCGACAATAGTTTAGTCGTCTAATATACATTATGCTTGAATAATTAAGGGGGTGGAGATGGATGGAAGAATTTTTTTTTTTAAATAAAAAGTTCAGCATAATCGAAGCTGAAATGAAACTAAAACAACAAATAACTGAAATAATACAAAATATATAAACGTAGCTTTATGTTCATAAAAACCAAAATATCGAATTGATTCGAGATACTTAACCCATTACCTACCAGTGATCTCATATGAGATCACTTAAAAATTACAAATTTCGTAATTAACTGTCAATATTTACACATATCTAACCTTTTTGCTTTATCTACTTGGTATATTTCTCTGATATTCAAATGATGTTTGCTAATTTTTCACCCAATATCTCACTTAGTTCTATTTAAAATGTTATTTTGATCATTCCAGCGTGTTTCTAAGGCTGTTTTATGCTAGAAATCAAGTTTCATAAAAAAAAATTCCAGTTAATAGAACTATGGGAGGTAATGGGTTAATACTTACGTATGAATGAGAGTCCTGAAGTGCCAATATGTCAAACTTGCTGTCAACGAGAGAACAATGACACTGCCAACACAACTTTTCAATGTATTCCTACCAAACATCAAACTATTTGTTACGATTCTTCACAGATGCTTTATCTTCACCTTTGATTCCAATGTAATTTCATATTATTTTGCAGCAATGGACTATATCCTCTGAAAGGATATATAATAATAATAATAATATATATATATATATATTCTTTGTGACCGAAGAAATCTTTCTCAATGCGAATAATGGATATGCAGAGGAATTATTGCAATTTATGTACTAATAGTATTTCGTTTAGTTCTTATAATGGAATTGTAGAATTTTTTGGTAATGGGAGGACCAGTAATAGCTCTGGATAATATTCAAAAGGAAATTTTAGTTAATAATAGCGAAAATAAACTTGGAAATGATTTCCTGATAATTCAGAAACAGGGTTATTGCTACCGGAAGTAATGAATGAGAAGTGATACGGCAGTGAATAATTGCGTGTCTGTGTGATTGTGCGTGTGTGTAAGAGATAAATATTATAAGTGCGGGATTGAAAATGGATGATAATAAAATTAGAAATGTATAAAATTTAAGTTGCTATAATGAGCAAACGAAATGAAAAATTCAATGCTTAAGAAGTCAATTTTTAATACATTTTATTTTTCATTTCTTAACGACATCATTTAATTAACTTAGGAAAGAGTAGATATTTTTTTACAAAAAAAAAAAAAAGAAGAATACACGGGAAAGTTATGAGGAATTGACAACTCATTGGAAGAGAAATCTGTTTTTGAAATGAGTTGTCAATTTGCAATTACCTGTAGCATTTTTTTTTTTTTATAAATGTCACCTTTTACGATGAAAAACTGCACAAATATTCTAAATATGAAATCAAGTGGAACAAACATTGAAGAAATTAAATAAGTGGTAGCCAAAACGAAAAGATTCCAACGCTCCTCTCATGATTTATCTAAATGATGTGGTTGAGAAATTAAAACAGATGTCTACAATTGATAACTGATGTTTAATAATATACTTTAAAAGTACTTTTGCTATTTGTTTCGCATCCTCAGGATTGCCAAGTTCATACTAGTGTATTCCTGACTTCGTTTACTTTCATTTTCAATCCCACACTTACGTGATCCTAAAACGAAAGATTACCGTATGGCAGGAGCTACTTACAGATATTGCAAGCTCTTCTCTATGGGACTAAAGTATCAGAAACAATGGATAGCGTGTGACAAAAGCTATCTTAGAGGGAACTCGGAGGTATTAACCAGGGAAAATATTGTCTTTCCTTGTCTGTGCTGAGTCCGACGTCTTGCCTACCCAGAGACCCACATTACATGCAGAGAATCCTGCGGGCCGTAGATTTGACCGTGAATAGTCTAAAAAATTAGACTCATTACATGAAATAAATCAGCTCAATTACACATTTTAAATGATGTAAGGGAAGTAACTACTCAAATCACTTTCAATCGTTTCCTTTGCAAAACAGTGACAGAAGTACAGGAGAGAGATTAACAGTTCATACGAGGTAATACCTGAATATCAAAGTCACAACGATATCATCTTGGCATGACCTTACCTTTTCTTCTATAGAGTAAGCTATCTTTCAGCACATTTTGAATTTTTTTTTCCACTAAACCTAAACGAGAGCAGATCTAAATAATATTTTCGACATCAACTTACAGAGACTGTCTCTAGTTAAGTGAGAGAAAACTATTTTAAATGTCTAGATAGTATATGAAAAGGAATATATTTTACAAAAGAACAACAAGAAATAAAACAAAAAATGGGGAGAAAGAGGCGCGGAAGTAGCTGTGTGGTAAGTAGCTTGCATACCAACCACATGGTTCCGGGTTCAGTCCCACTGCGTTGCATCTTGAGCAAGTGTCTTCTACTACAGCCTCGGGCCGACCAAGGTCTTGTGAGTGGATTTAGTGAGCGTAGGCAGGAGGCCCGTCGTGTAGATGTATGTGTGTGTGTTTGTATTTGTCCCCCGCAACATCGCTTGACAACCGATGCCGGTGTGTTTACGTCCCCGTAACTTAGCGGCTCGGCAAAGGAGACCGATAGAATAAGTACTAGGCTTACAAAGAATAAGTCCTGGGGTCGATTTGTTCGACTAAAGGCGGTGCTCCAGCATGACCACAGTCAAATGACTGAAACAAGTAAAAGAGAGAAAAAGAAAAAAAAAACCATCAATGCAGCACAAAGTGGTGGAACAGCCAAGTACCCTCACAAGCGATGACAATAACTTCGCCGTTAGCGGCCCAGCCCCTTCAATCTCAAAAGCCACAGGCTGGAAGAGGTAGTTCGCTGACAGGTCCTGATACTTCAGGATTTTGTTCTGTTCAGCTCCAGAAGCAGTGACCCCCCATTTACAGCAGCATCCAGGATGTGGGAAGAAGCAAAGAAGTCACAGATTGTGGCATCCCGGATGGGGCACCTACTTCTTACCCAGGGACAGAGGGTAAGACCATCTGATCTCTCCCCATCACTATTGAATAATCCTGCCGGGTCCAGAACTGAGGGGATATTAATCTGAGCCAGGGTCCACTTAATGATCAAGTTTAGCTTGGTGTGATGAGTGAAACAGCCAGCATTTAGGTGGCAAGACAGATCATGAAGACTTATCACAGCAACATGTCAGTCCCCGATGGATGAGTGCAATGGAGATGCGGAGCTTATCAAGACTAAATAGACCTCCAATGTTGGACACAGGTGGGACATCAATCCAGTCCCCCGAAAATTTTACACTAGTAGAAAGTAGGTGACACCTTGAAAATTGATCAGATTGATCAAGGAGAGGGTTGAAAGTGGCGCTTGGGCACAGATTGCCCCATACTCTCTGCTTTCGTCTACATAGTTATTGTTGATATAATTACAATTATTAATACATGTTTTATTTACATAGATTGAATTGCAGTTTCCTGGTAGACCCAGAAAGATGTGGGACAAAGGGAGAAGGGATCTTCAGCCGTTGGGCCTCACAGAGATGATAAGGGACCATGATTCCTGGCAGTTTACTGTGCTTAAGAAGACATATTAAGCTAAGTAAAACTGTGGCTGTCCATACATATACTCTTTTACTTGTTTTCAGTCATTTTGACTGTGGCCATGCTGGAGTACCGCCTTTAGTCGAGCAAATCGACCCTGGGACTTATTCTTTGTAAGCCTAGTACTTATTCTTTCGGTCTCCTTTGCTGAACTGCCAAGTGACGGGGTACATAAACACACCAGCACTGGTTGTCAAGCAATGTTAGGGGGACAAACACAGACACACAAACATACACACACATATATATACATATATACTATGGGCTTCTCTCAGTTTCCGTCTACAAAATCCACTCACAAGGCTTTGGTCGGTCCGAGGCTATAGTAGAAGACACTTTCCCAAGGTGCCACGCAGTGGGACTGAACCCGGAACCATGTGGTTGGTAAGCAAGCTACTTACCACACTGCCACTCCTGCGCCTATATAGGTATGTTCTGTATGTCCCTCTCTCAGATGAGAGGTCCATCTGTCAAGTGTTCGCAGGTGTTGGGGTCATGTAAAAATGCCCATGCCAGTCTCAGATAAAAGTGCTCATGCCAATGCCACATAAAAAATCACCTAGTACACTTTGTTATTTAATATTTATCAGCTATGAGGAAGTGCATGGCTTAGTGGTTGGGACAAAAGACTACCTTATTCCTTGGTTTGAAATAAGCAGAAGTGCTTTCTCACTTGACTTGTAGGCAGCATGTGGTAGTAAGCCAGGTAGGGCACAAAAGGATAGCTGGCAGATTTAGTTGGTGTACATAGCTTAGAATTGGATGTAAAGTGGGATTGGAACTAAACAATGCAATCCAGTAAACTGAGAGTCATAGCTGCATATAGCAGTCTATGGTACTTGTTTCAAGATGAGCCAGCAATGTACCAACACGGATTAAATGTATATTGTAAAATAAAGCACCAAGATTTCCAATTTCACAGATACAATGGTTGTTTTCTGCATTCAAAATAATCAAATTAGATGTAATGATTTCTATGAAGGAGATAATTTGATAGAAACAATTCTGTTTCTAAGAATAAATGTTTAATAAACCTTAGATTTGGATTTAACCCAAATATTGTTCATTAATTATATATGTATATATATATATATATATATGATGAGTTCAGCAAAAATTTAGATTTAGGTGAATATGGTACTTAAGTTTAGGCACCAGAATTTAGTAAGGTATTATCCATACAATTTCAAAGTAAGGTGATTAAAATCAAAATAAGCAACAAGGATATCCAGAGGTAATGCAGTACGATCGTTTCATGCAACTCCATTTAATTGAACAATGTAAACATTACATCAATTTAAAATGCAGAGCAAGACTCAGCTGCACAAAGACAGAATTTAATAAAATTAGAACAGATGGATACATTAGTATAATAATGCCTAAAACCTCCCAGAGGTTAGGGAGACAGACAGAAAATAATTAAATTCTATGTCTTAGTGCAGCTGAAGATTGCTCTGCATTTTAAACTGATGTAATGATTACATTGTTCAATTAAATGGAATTGCATGAAACGATCGTACTGCATTACCTCTGGATATCCTTGTTGCTTATTTTGATTATATATATATATATATATATATATATATATACACACACACACACATACATGCAGGCAGAGATACATATGATGGACTTCTTCCAGTTTCTGTCTACCAAATTCATTCACAAGCAATTAGTCAGCCCAGAGCTATAGTAGAAAACATTTGCCCAAGATGCCATGAAGTGAGACTGAACCTGGAACTGTGAGGTTGGGAAGCAAATTCTTACCACACAACCATACCTGACTTATGCTTATTTATTTATACCGGTATCAACAACATACAAACAAAATAACTGTAATTTTCAAAGCCAAACTTAGAGTGCCAAAAAGTAACCTGATGATTCACACAGCCTTGGATTTTGGGTGTTTTCAATCAATATAAGAAGGATATTTAGATTAGTTACAAATGCAAATCAATTTTGAAGTTGTAGGTTTTGTGTACCAAATTCACAGTCATCACATGCACACACAAACACAAGAAGCTTCCACACACAAAATGTCATTTCCAAGGAACTATGGGTGAAAATACTGGCTCAAGGTGTTGTGCAGTGGTATTATGTGGTTTCAAAGCAAACTTTTTAGCCACTCTGCTAGTCTTCAGCTGGTGCCCTTATAATTTAGCTGGTTACAGTGCCTTGTTATTTCAAAGGCTCTTAATGAACAAATCTTTAAATAACCATTTCTTTGATATACTTCAATGCCCATAGAAAGGGTCTACATTATTCCTATAATACAATAAATGCAATAGACAAAAAGAGTAGATATTTATAAATATGTTTATTTTGCTATTAAATACCATATTCATATATACAGTGTAATAATTTCGTTTATGTTTTTGTTTTGCAAGATTCTTGATGTGAAATCATGTTGACACAGATATTATATTTGGGGAATAAACACACACACACTATTTATTTGATTTTCATTTTAGCTTTATTATTAGTCTGTCAGAGTCCTTTCATCTCATTGTGACCTCTTCAATGACTTTGCTCTTTGTCACCTCTTCTCTGTTCCATTTTCTCTTTTTCTGGTACGCATCTTTATCTCTGTATGCATTTATGCCTGTATGTGGACATGTATCTGGGTTTGTGTATTACACTTTGCATCTGTCTTTTTCTTATCGTATTGTCAGGTTGCAGGGTGTGTTACTACTTCATTCAGGTTCTCTGTTGATGTTTGATCTATTAAGTGTGGCC
The DNA here is from genome assembly GCF_001194135.2 of Octopus bimaculoides. Classification (NCBI taxonomy): domain Eukaryota; kingdom Metazoa; phylum Mollusca; class Cephalopoda; order Octopoda; family Octopodidae; genus Octopus; species Octopus bimaculoides. The sequence goes on from NC_068987.1 coordinate 109,463,569, forward strand.
TCTGTAATCTGAGCTTTGTGTTTGTTCTGTGTCGATAAGATTCTAATATCTATGTTCCAGTTGAGCATGTTGGTATAGCAGACAAGCTTTTCTCTGCCTTGAGCTCCTACCTGTATCACTTATCCTTTCACATATGCTATGAGCTGTCTCTCCAATGTATGTCATCATCCTATTTCTACACACCTTATACTACAGACTGCATTCCTAGTTTTGCAGTCCATCTGTGAGAAAATGCTAAACACTATACAGTTCCTATCAATACAGGGGATTCTTTCTAATGGGTATGTTCTACGGACCAGATTTTATGGGAATTCCTGGTCTTTCTACTACTTTAATCTACAGATTCATTTTACCATAAAGAACTATGAGGCGGTGGCAGGAGAAAATCCAGACCCATCCATTTCTCGACCATGTTGTAAGTTGTGATGAAAAGTGGATTCTGTACAAAAATAAGAAACTTTCTTCGCAGTGGTTGGACCAAAATGAAGCACTGAAACCTCCCCTAAACCGGAGCTCTTCAAAAAGAAGTTTATGGTGGCTGGTAGTGGTGTACTGTAAGACTCGTCCACTATAGCTTCTTAAAACCCAGAAAAACCATTACTGCA
>NC_068987.1:109464363-109472688 GCF_001194135.2 Octopus bimaculoides
TATTCCCCAGACCTTTCTCCTGCCGACTTCTACTTTTTCAAGCACCTTGATGGTTTCCTGTGAGAAAAGAAGTTAAGAAATCAAACCGATACTGAAAGTGCATTCAAAGAGTTCATCAGCTCCAGAACTCCAGATTCTTTATGTTACTGGAATAAACAAACTTGTAACTCGTTGGCAAAAATGTGTTGATTGTAATGGTACTTCCATTGATGAATAAAATTTCTGCATTGTTGATATATATTGTAATGAATTTCATGTTTCGAAACGTTGCTTAACTTTTTAATCAGCCTGATGTTTTTGGCTGTCATACTTTGAGTTGGCCTTACCAGTTTTTCTCTTTGTTCTTTCTATGCTATTCCATGGTTTACTCCTGTATAGTGGGAAGATCTCATTTGCATTATTCTCTATGATGGTTTTGAATTTTACCATGGCTCCTTTGCACAACCCGATCCTGTCTCCTTGACTGTAGCTAGAGAAATGCAAGCAGTGGATGAAGTGCTGCATGTGTATCTCTAATTCTGTTGGGCCACACATATGAAGTTCACTATTAGGATATTGAAATTGGTATTATCTGCAATTGCCGTGTTCCAGTGGACTAGATATTTAGGGGCTATAGGTTTGATATAGTGCAAATGGAGAATTTGAACCTTGTTATTCCGAGTTTCCAGCCACAGTTGAGTGTCTAAAACAGGTAATCTGTAGTTGGGGGTGCTTACTAGGGTAATCTACTGTTACCTTAATATTCTGGTGGAGTTAGCTTTTTGCTGGATGCTCTCTATGGTATTAGCTTTAGTTCATAGATATTGGCTTGTGGAGGTGCTCTTGCTATATGCTGATATCAGCATAGGGAGAGTACATGCTTAGGGCTATGGAACTCTAAGTATTCTTCAAGTCCATCATATAATAAAGAGTTTGGCCACATCACCAACGATACTGACATCATATGTGTCAGTATGGCAAAAATACCCATCCCCAAATATAACAACAATGTAATAATTGGTTCTACTAAGACCTGAAGTTCTGAGTGAGGGGGGGGGGGGGGCTAGTTGATTACATCAACCTCAGTGATCCACTGGTACTTCCTTTATTGACCCCAAAAGTATGAAAGGCAAAGTTGATCTTGGCAGTATCTGAACTCAGTGTGTATGGTGCTGAAAGAAACACTGCTAAGCATTTTGCCTGGCACGGTAACATTTCTGCCAACTCACCACCTTTTTCTATTTATAAGTACAAGTGAGGATAGAAACCTTGGAAGGATAAAAATACCCAAGATTAGACAGTTTGAATACCTGACAATATAGGCGCATACATATATATTATTATTAATATTATAAAAACCAAAAGAGAAGAAGGAGATAAGGTTAATAAAAGTTCTCCATCTCTTCATCTATTTCATCATCATCATCATTTTCATTCAACGTCCACTTTCCATGAGTTGGATGATTTGACTGAAGACTGGTGAACCGGATGGCTACACCAGGCTCCAATCTGATCTGGCAGAGTTTCTGCAGCTGGATGCCCTTCCTAACGCCAACCCCTCCGAGAGTGTAGTGGGTGCTTTTTACGTGCCACTGGCACGAGGGCCAGTTCGGTGGTACTGGCAACAGCCACACTCAAATAGTGTTTTTTACGTGCCACCTGCATAGGAGTCAGTTTAATATTTTGTTCACATGCCACCGGCACAAGTGCCAGTAAGGCAAAGCTGGAAATGATTGCGTTCAAATGGTGCTTTTTACGTGCCACCGGCACAGGAGCGAGACCGCTGCTCTGGCAGTGATCCCGCTCGGATGGTGCTGTTAGCGCTCCACTGGTACGGGTGCCAGTCATCAAATTTGGTTCAGTTTCGATCGATTGACCTCACTTGCCCCAACAGGTCTTCGCAAGCTGAGTTTAGTGTCCAATGAGGGAAGATTGGTATTGATGCCAATCTTCAAATTTGGTTTGTTCAGAAAGTTTGTGCCGATTAATAGTAGCTTACCTTTTGACTTATTTGCCATGAAACCACCTCAATTCTGGGAAGAGGGTATTTTCAAGTTAAGGGAAAGATGGAGACGCATTGTGCAACAAAATAGTTCATATTTGGTTGATTAAAAATGTAATGGCAAGTATTTACTGACCGTTTTCTTTCCTTTAAAAATCGGCACGAACTTTCCGGACAACCCAATATTATATTTAGATAAAGATGGTTACGGCTGGTTTATAAGGTTACCCAGGGTTTTGTGTCCATAAAGTACTTAGCTTTAAGTCTAGTGGGTGTGTGTATATATATATATAAATACATATATATATATATACACACACACACACACGCAAAACGTAATAATACAAAATGGGAGGTCTTTTGTTAATGAATAACTCAGTTTAGAGGTAAGAAGGCATCATTTAGGAGGAATGGATCAATTCTGTCGTTCAGTCTTCATCTTAAAGAAAACAAATATTTAACAAACTGCTTCTTTACAATCACATATAAAACTAGTGTACTTTAGTAATTTCAAACTTTTATATTCATTTTGGTCAAACAAGATCACTCAACTCAACAGACAAGTTCTTGTAGTCATAACCTTTGAATGAAATTTTGAAAATAAAATAATTTTTTAAACCAAATTTTTTTGCCCCCCCACTTTATTTTTCATTAATGATCTTTCTTATTTGAATCCTGCTGTATTTTCTTCTGAAGGACAGAATACTCTTCCAATAATCTATCATATTCACACTTGGTTGCTTCAGACTGAGATTTCATGGTCATCAGATCAGTTTGGGTTTGTTTCAGTTCAGTCTTAGCTTCACATAATTCATCCTCAGCTTTTTCTAGTTTTGTTTTGAGAGCCTCAAGATTTTTAGTAGCATCTTCCTTTTCCGAATTAGCCAGATTTTCCTCTTTGTCATTCCTAGTATCCTGAATCCCTGAAGATGACGAATCATTCAAAAGTTTGTTGGCAACTTCATTAGCGCTGAGAGCTTGTTTGTGAGTTGCTTTCAAATCAGCTTGCAGCTGAGCTTGGGCTGTGATTAATTGGACAATGCGATTTAAAATCATCCAAAGAAACAAAGTAAATCCAGAGATGTAAAAATTACGCTGAGCCCGAAGTAGATGGATATGGTAATTCTGTGCAGCACCAGGCATAGATAATGTCACATCTTCCAGTTTGTCTGAATCGATATCGTATTTACGGAGCTGTGAAATGGAGCTTAGAAAAGCAACACCTAAACCCAACATCAATAACCGAACATAAAAGTATGAAAAATTAGACAGAAATGATAAAAGGCGGGACTTGAATATTTTCCGCCATACTTGAGGTGATATGAAGGGTAACATAAATAAAACACACAGTCCAATTTCAAAATATAAAAAGCAGGAAATCAAAGTCCATTGCAGTCCCATGGTGAAGATATGAGTTTGTCGTAATCAGGTGGAAAATGTTATTGATTATGCAGTTCTAGAACTCCTTGATTCTGTATGCGTCAGTTCCTGCAAATACATTTATATAAATGGTTATTAATACATAGTTGTACAAAGAAATTTACAAATTATATACATACTTTTATATGCATACATGTATACATATCATCCTCATCACTGGTTTTAGTTTAACATCCGTTTTTCCATGGTAGCATGGGTCAGACTGAATTTGCATAGGCAGATTTTCTGCAGCCAACCCTCATCTGTTTCTAAGCAAGTTTGTTTTTGTTTTTTTCTTTCATTACTACACTCTCTGTATATATATATAGATGTGTGTGTGTGTGTGTGCATGTGTTTGTGTTGTTTACTTCCCAACCACATAGTTCTGTGTTTAGTCCCACTATGTAGCACTTTGGGCAAGTGTTTTCTTATAGTGCTAGGTCAACCGAAGCTTTGTGAGTAGATTGGGTTGACAAAAACTCAAAGAAGCCCATTGTATGTGTAGTGTGTGTGTGTCTCTCTCTCTCTTTGTTATGACATCATGCAATGATTGTAAGCAGTCATACAATGGCTGTCATTCATTTCCAATCTTCCATAGAAACATGTCCAGACATCCTCATCATCATCATTTAACGTCTGCTTTCCATGCTAGCATGGGTTGGACAACACCTGGTCTGGGAATTGAAACCGTGATCCTACAACCACGAGTCAGCTGCCCTAACCACTGGGCCATTGCGCCTCCTATAACCAATCTTCAAAATGAAAGAGAAAGGCCCTGCAGCTAGTTTTTCAACACACACAAAGAAGAAAGACCAACCACAATGGGCTGTTTCCCCTCTCCCACACACAAGCTTCTTTCAGATTCTGTCAACCAAACCCACTCACAAGGCTTTGATCATCAAGGATATAGTAGTAGGCACTTGCCCACGGTGCCACACTGAGGGACCGAACCCAGAACCATGTGGCTGGGAAGCTAGTGGGCTGAATCTGTGATCTCATTTCATTTCATTTACTTCACAAATGTACTTTGAAGGGAGAAGGGGAACATGCTAAACACGTGCCCTCCTCTTCAAAACTGTCGAATTGCAGCCAAAAATCAGACTAATCATGTGTTGCTTCTAACTATAGAATCTTAAAGTACATGTGACCTGCAGTTTCATTTTATTTTGGAATGGTGTCATTTATCTTCTTCACCCACACTCAACAAAAACCCTCTATACAGACACAGTGTCGGCTACAAGTAGTAGCCAAATATTCCTCAAATCACATTTATTATCTACAAAAAAAAAAAAAAAAAAAAAAAAAAAACCATTAGACACAGTAGCCAGTCCTAGAAATTTAACAGGATCCCTAAGATACAATATGTTTGAAAAGAATACAGGATGGTCACAGACAGAATGCCTTTGACCATATATGGATTTCTCAGGGTTGACCTGGAGTTAAACAACAGCTGTACCTTCAATGTTAATGATACTGGAAAATTGATGACCATCACAACTTCCCATTCACTTGATAGAGCCACTCTCTCCTTAAAATCAAAATATAACAAGCACTACATCAGTGATTAGCATTAGATATACATTATACAGTCATGTCATTTTATATTTTCTTTTTTTCTATTCATATATCTGTTTCTACTTGTCACTAGTTCCAAAGTCCATTGACCTACTTGTCTGCTGCTATTTTTCCTATGACCAGTCAAGAACACCCTTTCCTTCCTCTTACTATTTTTACATTCCTTTCTGGTTTTCTTTTTTTACTTTTATTTTTCTTCTTCTTCTCCCCTTGGTCATTACTTTAATTTCACACTCACTGAAATATATGGAACACTTTATTAATTTGCATATCATCCTTGAGTAGAGGCCATGTGAAGCTTTTCTATCATTTAGTGTCTGTTTTCCATGTTGCCATTGTTTACACGGTTCCACTGGAACTGGTAAGCCAGGGAGCTGCACCAGACTCCAGTCTGATTTGTCTTGGTTTCTATGGCTGGATGCCCTTCCTAATGCCAACCACTCCAAGAGTAGTGCAGTGTTTCTCAACCTTTTTACTCTTGTGTAACCCTTAAAATAAATTACGTCTCAAGGAACCCCTTCACAAAAATACCATATCTTTCTCATCTTTTTTTTTCATCGTAGTTCACATGGTAAATATCATATATATATATATATATATATATATATATATATATATATATATACACACACACACACACACAAACTGTGCTTGAGAAGACCTGTTGAGTCAAGTGAAATCATTGTTGTGGCCAATGCCAGTGCTGCCTGACTGGTCCCATGCTGGTGGCACATAAAAAGCATCAATCAAGCATGGTCGTTGCCAGTGCCACCTGACTGGCTCCCATGCCAGTGGCACGTAAAAAGCACCATCCAAGCATGGTCGGTGTCAATACCGTTGGACTGGCCCTCATGCCAGTGGCATGTAAAAAGCACCCACTGTAAAAAGCAGTCTCAGAGTGGTTGGCATTAGGAAGGGCATCCAGCTGTAGAAATCTTGCCAGATCAGATTGGATCCTGGTGCAGCCTTCTGGCTTGCCAGTCCAGAGTCAAACCATCCAACCCATGCCAGCATGGAAAGCAGATGCTAAATGATGATGATGACGATCATGAAATTAACATTAGCTTATCTCACTCTTTCTCACGGAACCCCCGGTTGAGAAACGCTGGTGTAGGGGGTGCCTTTTACATGTCACCAGTACTGTCTATAATTACGATTTCACTTGGCTTGACAAGTCTTTTTAAGCACAGCTCATCGCCAAAGGTCTCAATTACTTGTCATCACTTCCTTGAGATCTAACAACCAAAGATCATGCTTGTCTCCTTGGGTCTACCCCTTTCATAGGTTCCCTCAACAGTTCAAGGCCAGCACTTCTTCATGCCACTGTCCTCATCCATGGCCATACCAGCAGTCTTCTCTCTTGCACTCATCTCATACCTCTTCTGCCCAATTTTTCTACCAGGATGCTCACACTGACACTGCACATCCAGCATATCTTAATATATATAAAACACTGTGTGTGTGTGTGCATGCGTGTTCCTTATGCATTCGAAAACCGGGTTGCTGATTTTGACATATGAAGTATCAAAGCAGTCAGTAATCCTTCGGCTACCAAATAAAGCACATTTTTTTGCACAACAACTCTTTTTTTACTACAAAAATAACCTTGAAAACGAGGTCGGGTCACACAATTTTGAGTTCTTCAGCTAAAGAAGGCAACTCTGCCTGAGAATTTTTTTAAAGATATCTGGACATCTTTCTTATTGTTAACCATTCAACTTCAAATTACAATTGTTAATTTTTGGAAGTAGACCAAGAGGTACATATAACTCATTATATTGTGGTTAGCAATCCATTACCTTAAATTTGAAGTGTTGTTCAGTCTTTCAACTGTTGCCATGATGGGGTATCACCTTCAAAAATTTAATTAATCATACTGACCTCAGTACATATTTCAATCTGGTATTTATTTTATAGATCTCTGCATGATGAACTGCTAACTTTGAGACATAGTGGGACACAATACTCAATTTAACAACAAATGTAAACACACACATATTAGGTGCAAGAATGACTGTGTGGTTGAAAAGTTTGCTTCCTAACCATGTGGTTCCATGTTCAACCCCTCGGCATGGTGCCTTGGGCAAGTGTTTTCTATTGTAGCCCAAGGCGAACCACAGACTTCTGACTGAATTTGGTAGACGGAAACTGCTATGTTGTTCATAAGAAAATGACTGGAAAAAATATTTATAGAGTTGTTGGCCTCATATTCTTCATGTGCTGGTTCTGCCCATAACAAAGAAACAAATAATACAATGTGGATGTAGGACATGGCACCTGGGCAACGCTGGGGTGCAGTGCTAGTGTGTGTGTGTGTGTGTGTGTGTGTGTGTGTGCGTGTGTATAAATACACACATACCCACACACAGGTGTGGCTGTGTCGTAAGAAGCTCGTTTCCCAACCACATGGTTCTGGGTTCAGTCTCATAGCACAGTCTTGGGTATGTGTCTTCTACTATAGCCCCGGACTGATCAAAGCTTTGAGAGTGGATTTGGTAGATGGAAACTGAAAGAAGCCCGTCGTGTATGAATATATTTATGGCTGTATTTCCGTATGTCTGTGTTTGTCCCCCACCACAGCTTGACAACCGGTGTTGGTGTGTTTCCGTCCCCTTAACTTAGTGGTTCGGCAATGGAGTCTGATAAAATAAGTACTAGGCTTTAAAATATAAGTCCATTAATCGATTTGTTTGACTAAAACGCTTCAAGGCGGTGCCCCAGCATGGCCGCAGTCAAATGACTGAAACAAGTAAAAGATAAAAGACGAATTTAGGTAAAAATGGCGCAATAAGCTTACTGAAATATAAACTATTAGCTCGTAGTCCGTATTTTACCAATTCCATTCTTTACTTTATACATACATACAAATATATACATATATAAGGCGCAGGAGTGGCTAAGTGGTAAGTTTGCTTACCAACCACAAATGACAAACATAAGAATATATGTGGAGAAGGCTGGTTTATGGGATTATATTAGGTTTCCCGCCCATAAAGGTTGGATCTTTTTTAAAACGGGGGCAACATTTTTCATTAATGTTTTACGTAGTGCTTTTGGTACCGAAAGACTTTCAAACTTCGTATACTTATCTATTTTGTGTTATAGAACAGAAAAATATTTTTGTATTCGAATTTATTTCATGTAAAAAATTGTCTTATTTCGATAATTTCAACCAATCACTGACGTCCATTCAGCCGATATACATTAAGTGCCGACTACATAAACAAACGATTCTTCGTTTTATTTGCTTTTTTCATTTTAAATTTGCTTTAACCCTAACCCTAACCCTAGGGTTAGGGTCAGGGTTAATTGTTTCAGAATCGTTTGTTTATGTAGTCGGCGCTTAATGT
>NC_068987.1:109472887-109474377 GCF_001194135.2 Octopus bimaculoides
ATGTTTTATATGACACATTCTACCAGTGATCCAAGTTTCAAAGTGTTTCGTTAATGAAAAATGTGGCCCCCGTTTTAAAAAAGATCCAAAGGGTTTAGCTATAAGGCATTTCAGATACCAAAAACCTGTTGGCCCATAAAGCTAAACCCTTTGACGGGAAACCTGAGGTCATCCCATAAACCGGCCTTCCTCATTTTTAATATATACTGCTCAACATCTTAGAGTGTGCTTCTTTCGGATTTATGTTTTCTAGAAACGATATATGAGCGGTAGAGGTGTCAATAAGACCCAGAGGTTTCAGGTAATGCTGAGTAAGTGCTGTGGATAGACCACAGTTAAGTTCCAGGTTCAGTGATTATGTGAATAGGGGGTCCAACGTAGGTCATATATCAGCGTGTGTGTATAAGGATTTATTTTTCGTAATGAGATAAGAAAGCCAAGGCTTTGTTTGTTTTTTTTATCTCATTACGAAAAATAAATCCTTATATATATATATTTAGGAGAAGAAAATGGATATAATAACAATGGGAAACTCTTGGTTTTCGCTAGTATGTCTTTAATTAAATAGATAACAGAGGAAGAAGCAGAGATGAGGGTAGCATATACGATTTAAACCCCTCTGAGTGATACCTACACTAGATATATATATATATATATGGTGACTATACACAGTCTCATATAAACATTTACATACGTAAAAACTTTATTCTATTTTTGCCAATGGTGTTTTTTTCACTTGTGCTATTATTACCGTTCGCCGATAAAAGAGATCTATATTTATACATTTCTCGGAAATGAGTTGAATGCTGCTTTCACTATTTAAGTTGCGTAGGTAGTGACATTTTCACTGTGTCTGCATTTCAGGAACAACAACAAATTGTAAATTCTAGTGCAAACTGCATCGTCACAGGTACAGAAGTTTGATTTTATGTATAAATTTTTGAGGATGTATACGTGTGCATTAGTGTATATTTTAATAACTCATTTTAATATAGTTTGCCGGTAGAAAAAAAAAGAAAAATAACTGAAAGTTTGGCACACTTTACCCGAGTGTGACACCCACCTCAACGATTTTATTTCCTCATAACTTTCAGAAAAATGGGTGTTTCTAACGAAAAGTTTTGCAATTACCTTTCTGATGGTGCATATTGGAATTTATTGTGAATAATAATAATAATAATTAATTCGTTTTATTGGCCACAAGGGCTAATATCAATTAAAAACATATAAGGACAAAGACAGGACGAAGGTTACAAAAGGTTTTGTCCGAAAAGGTAGGAAAGTTCGTCTAAAGAGGAAGAAAACGGAGAAAGATATAATAAATAAATAGATAAATAAATAAGTAGAACTCCCAAAGGGGGAGGCGCTTCGAAAAAGGAAAGGTTACACGTGGAAAAACCCATAAAACCACGGGAGCCTGATCAGAAAAAATAAGAAAGGGGTGTAGAGCCCTTTCTCCTTTTACATTACCTTTTTTTTTCTCTACAGGT
>NC_068987.1:109478445-109490910 GCF_001194135.2 Octopus bimaculoides
GAAATCTACGGATGCACATACGCACATAATCGACAAAAATGAAACAAATATGGACGACTTGCTCCGAAACACCACCGAGAGGGGAACGCTTCTCAAAAATAACCTGCAGTTGTTTCCTTCAAAATTCCTACATGCACGATATGTACATACATCAAGGTATATTTGTAGAAAATTTCACGAAAAAATATTAATTTTCCTGGAAGTTATGAGGAATTTAAGTGGACTCCGTTGGAATTTCCGACAATTGTCCCCCACCCCATTCCAAAAAACTTTCACCGGAAATTTTTGTATATTCGGATTCTACATAGTTAATACTATATGCGTAGAAAATTTCATTAAAACAAATTCATTTTTCTGAAAGTTATGACCTCCCTGTAGTTATGCCCCAGCCCTACGCTTCGCTTCAACCACGCGGGCCCATCGAGCGACCTTCTGTGCGCTCACACACTTCACGTATATATCTACAAAACGAAACTTGAAATTTTGTAAAAAAATTATGTATGTATGTATGTATGTATGTGTGTAGGTTATTTTGTATGTGTGTAGGTTATTTTTTTGAAATATTGAATTTATGATTTTTTAAAAATTATTTATACACATGTGTGCCCCCGCTCTTTGTTGACAAATAACTTTCGAAAAAATTTATATTTTTAAACGAAATTTTCTACAGATATGCTTCAGATGGTGTAGATTCTGATTATATCGGAATATGTGGTGAAAACAATGATTCCGAGGGTGGGTGGGGGTGAGGAATTTTGGAATATTCACACGAGTCGGCCTTGCCTACTCGTAACTTTCAGAAAAATGGGCAATTTTTAATGAAATTTTCTATAAATACTTTTCAGAGTGTGTAGATTACAATTATATCGGAATTTAAGAAGAAAAAAATAAAAAAAAGAAATGTTGGCGGGCATGCACACATACATACTGACACACATCACATTACAAGAAAATGAAACTTCAAATTTCTGGCGAAAATGTGATGTAAGTCTGTGTGTGTGTGTGTGTGTGTTCTCACTGTTTTTGTGTTCACATTACATTTCGATATAACCGTAATTTACACACTCTGAAAGGTATTTGTACAAAATTTCATTCAAAAATACCCATTTTTCTGAAAGTTATGAGTTTTTTGTAGAAAATTTCACTAAAAAAATATCTTTTTTTTTTTTTAGAAGTTACGAGGTGACAAAATCGGGGGCGGGACACATATGTAAGAAAGCCGAATTGTAAAATCCTGCGTTTAAAAATTTTCGCCTTAAGTTTTTAAAAAATGAAAAATGAATAAGTTAAACAGTCGGTTGTGTGCACGGAAAATGAGAAATGCAGGGGCGAGAGGAGCAAACGATAAACACCATTGAAATATCGATTCTTTTTTGCATCACAATTGATGGGGGTTTTTTTAAATAAAAAAAAAAAAAACCCGAAGAAACATTCGGAAAACAAAATAAGTTAGGAGGGTACTTATTTTGAAACTCACTTCGTTCTACATTTAAAAGAAGTTTTCCTTTTTTCTTTCGAACAAAATGTAAATTTAGTAAAGAAATGAAATTATTATTATAATTATTATTATTAATATACATCTACAATGTAATTTTCTAACACGAAAGAAACAAGATAATTCAGAAATAAGAAATCTGTGAAGTAAATTAAGTAAATAGTTACGTGTGAATATAAATAAAATAGTCAACAACTAATTTTGTCTCTTCCTTTTCTCTCTGTAAATGTAAACAACGTCGAGCAACACCGATTTCTTGAATCAACACAAGTCACCTTTAATATACAGAAACCAGCCTCGCTCTCGAATCACCACTCGAAATGAACAACCATTTGTGTTGTTGTCGTAAGCTAATGTTATTTTCTTTTTCCTTTTTAAAGTGTTCTTTATCTTTTAATAAATGGATCTTGAGTGAATATCTCAGACAGAAGTTGTTTTTCTTTTTCAAATTTATAAAAAAGATTTTTTTTCTCAAAGCCCCAGGAGTCATAAAACCAGTTACCCGGTTTCCATGACGTTAAACTGAAGTGGGTGGGGCAAAAATGGGTAACTGAGAAGATGAGTAATTCCTGATTTCTCCCCTACTTGTTTAAAACCATTACATTGTGAATATTGCATCATCATTTTGTACTGTTGCATCATTGTAGGGAGCAAAAATTGGTCAACGTAGTTGTTGTTGTTGAAGTTGAGAGAGGTTCCAACAGGTGACAGGTAGTTTCCTCTTTACAAGAAATTTCCCCCAGCTTTGACCCAGTTGTAATTGAGGTTGCGATTAAAATATCTGGATAATTTTTGGTGTTAACAATCAATATTCTTTTCCCTGTTGGATTTCAGATTTATTCCCCACTCCAACACTAATATCTAATTTGACCATTTTCAGTTTTCAAAAAAAAAAAAAAAGAATTCTAAAATGGAGCAAAATTTCTTCTCTTTAACTACATGGTGCATGGATTTATCAGGAAGAGAGCCGTTCCAGCAGATTGTAAAGACACTATAAATAATATTTTATTATAGAAAATATTTTATGCAAGCTGGGCTGCAACAATGCCAAATTTAAAGATGGGCCATATTGGTTTCAGATTTTGGTACAAAGCCAGCAGTATGGGTGGGAGAGGGTAAGTTGATTACATCAACCTTAGTACTCAATTGGTACTTATTTTATTGACTCCAAAAGGATGAAAGACAAAGTCGACCTCAGCAGAATTTGAACTCAGAACATCATCATCATCGTTTACTGTCCACTTTCCATGCTTGCATGGGTTGGACGTTTTTACTGAGGACTGGCGAACCAGATGGCTGCACCAGGCTCCAATCTGATCTGGCAGAGTTTCTACAGCTGGATGCCCTTCCTAACGCCAACCACTCCCAGAGTGTAGTGGGTGCTTTTATGTGCCACGCTCAAAATGGTGTTTTTTACATGCCACCTGCACAGGAGTCAAGTCCAGCGGCACTGCAACGACCTCGCTCGAATGTTTTTGTTCACGTGCCAGTAAGGCGACGCTGGTAACGATCATGCTCAAATGGTGCTTTTTAGCATTTTGCCTGGTGTCCTAAAAATTCTGCCGGCTTGCTACCTCATACTGTGATCTAATTCACTGTGCAGATCTGATGTAGGAAAACATGACCTTACAACTGTTAATCTAACATCTTAACCACCAATTCACATGTCTTTACACAAATATACACACATCTAGTGGATGGATATCTGTTGATTTTTGCCAATGGGTGTTCATTGACTTAACATGTCTGTGATTGAACATTCCATAAGCATGTGAATCCTGGGTGCAACACTCAAACAAAATCAGCATGAGAACCAAGGGGTTAAAATAAAAAGCATATTATCCAACCATGACATTATGTTTGAAACCAATGGTAGCAAGCTGGCAGAATCATTAGCAGTATTTTATCTGTCATCACATTCTGAGTTCAAATGCCGCCGGAGTCAACTTTGTCTTTCATCCTTTCGGGGTCGATAAATTAAGTACCAGTTATGCACTGGAGTCAATGTAATTGACTGGTCGCCTCCCCAAAAATGTCAGGCATTATGCCTAAAGTAGACAGGATTATGTTAGAAACCATACTGTTCATAGTTTGGCTCATTAGTGCAAGTTCTAGCTGCCCTTATGGCAGTTCAGTGATGCTGCTTATACAGACATGGTTGTCTGGTTCTGGGTTCCACTACTATAACCCTGGACTGATCAATGCCTTGAATGAATTTGTTTGGTATACAGAGACAGTGTGGAAGCCCATCATATGTATCTTGTTTGTATTTGTCCCCAACAGCTTGACAGCCAGTGTTGGTTTGTTTATATCCTCATAACTTACATTATTTAATTTGGACGGATGTTTCCTTATCTTGTTTGTTGTTACCAAGTTTCAGCTGATTTACTCTCCAGCCTTCATCAGGTGTCCTGGTAGAATTTTGAACCCAACTCGGGGTTCTCATTCCTGAGGTATTTTTTGCTGATATTAATATTATTATTATTATTTAGTCAAGACACTTGGAATCTTGGGGTTAGTAGCTTGTGCTCTTAACCATTATGTTATATACCTGTGGGCAATTATAGAGTGAATTTTAGGGATTATAAACCGAATATTTTTGTATCCTTCCTTAATACTGGTTCCCATATTCTACTCATATCTTCACTAGGTCTGCTAAGGAGGTTATTGTCCCCTAGCATATGTGCTGCCTCTTTTAGTTTCTGTATTTTCCAGTGGTGTTCTCTGTCTATTATTTTAACTTCATCCCACAGGGAAAGGTGGTCTGTTTTTCCATACATGATCAGCTATACCCGATTTTTCAACGAATACTCTGCAATTTAATAAGAGATAATACATTCTTGGTTAAATTCCATTCAGGAATAAAAGATTTGTGCCACCGAGATCCAAATAACAGAAGAACCTTGTTGTGGATTATATCCTTTGTGGAATCAAAATTTAAAGAAACAAAAAACACATTTTACAAAATGGAAACAAACATATTTTCAAGAAACTTCAGGTATTTTTCATCATCATTTAACACCCACTTTTCCATGCTTGCACAGGCCAGGTAGAATTTGCTGAGACTGATTTCTTCCAGTCAGATGCCTTGCCTGTCACCAACCCTCATTTGTTTCGAAGCATGGAAATATTTCTTGAAGGCCAGATGCGAGAAAAATACAAACACACACATATAAATATATCATCATCATTTAACGTCCACCTTCCATGCTGGCATGGGTTGGACGGTTTGACAGGAGCTGGCTGGGCATAAAGCCTGCACCAGACTTCTGTGTCTGGTTTGGCATGGTTTTTACGGCTGGATGCCCTTCCTGACACCAACCAACTACTCCAGAGTGGGCTGAGTGCCTTTTACATGGCACCAGCACAGGTGGTCAGTTTTGGCATGGTTTTTACAGCTGGATGCTCTTCCAAATGCCAACCACTTTACAGTGTGCTTTTGAAGTGGCACACACACAAGGGGTTTCTTTCAGTTTCTGTCTACCAAATTCACTCACATGAGCTTGGACAGCCCAGAGCTATAGAAAACATGCCAAGATACCATGCAGCAGGACTGAACCCAAAACCATATGGTTGCAAAGTGAACATCTTAACCACACAGCCATGCCAGTGCTCCATTCCTTTATATTTTACATTATATTTTTTATATATTCTTTTTCTTGGGTATTTTGTATCTTTATTGATATTCCATGAGACAAGATTTCAAAGCAAACATTAAAAAGACCGAGATATCATTTTCAAAAATCAATATTTATTTCTAATGAAATTAGGTTTTTCTAATTCAAGGAAATAATTTTACCAAGCATATATTTTAAGCTGCAATAATTTGACAGGAACGTTCATATATCTATATAAAGTACAATTACAAATAACACCACAAACGGTCTCACAATAATAACATTTGACCAAGTTAGTGGTTATAGTGACACATACAAGTTTATATACAATATTGTAATTTAGCCCCAGGTCCACCAATTGAGCCTATAATCCAGGTCAGATACCAGGATTGCTGCACAATCACCCAGTATTCCTACTGGCCACTACATACCTAGGACTACATTATCCAATGTAGCCCTTCTTTTGTCAAGATAGGAGGGTGTAATATAAGGGAGATTTAGTTACTCCTCATAGGAAACCTGTAGAGGATCCTTTGTAGGCTCATAAATAGAATGGTGATGAGAGTTCTGGAACAAAGTTTACAAAAATAACCTCCAACTTTTGTCAATCAAAGAGTGAAAAAATTTAAATATGAAGAATGTAATATGGAAATATTTCAGAATTGAAAATTTACATTTATGAAACTAAGTCTCAAATATTTTTTATCAGACATTCTCAATCGTATGTAACAGGTCATATACCATCTGTATAAATATATTTATGATTAGTTAAACCTTTTTTATAATAACCCACCTGGGACAGCTCCTGGTTCTATGATACAAATTTCCTGTTTTGAAGAGATTTAAATTGAAACCTTCCATCAAAATTTCCCATTAATTTATGTTCCAAACGCCCAGTTTAATAATGACAAAGTTATTTAACTAAATTCTCCATTATACTCAGTATGAATTGAAACAGAGTGTATTTCAACAGAAATATTGTAACAAGACGGGTCAATGCATTGGTCCTTGGCAATGTTATACTACGTCTATCATAGTATAACTTATCAACAGCATGAATATATTGGTGACCAAATTAAATGTTTTACCAGATATTACAAGTATGAGAACAATTATATACATGCCACACAGCAAATTAATTTTTTGTCTCTAAGTTCTCAAAAGGGGTCCATAGAAAATTTAGTTAAAACTTAGGTGCAATAAATTGCTTATATTTCTAAAATACATGAAATATTTTAACAATTTTTAAAATTCAATTCCCAATATTTAATTATAAAGATATAATAGGATCTTTCAAACATTGAATTGTTATGGGGGTGGGTCTACCTGAGTAAAACAGGAATCAAAGAGATCCACAGGCAAAAAAAAAAAATGGTTGAGAACCACTGTTGTAGAAGAATATATTTAGTCTTCTTCTAAACTGACTTTGGAGTAAAAATTTTATGAAGTTCACAAAATGTCTGACAACTTTGGGAACATATATTCAATCTAGCTGAGTTTCATTTAGTTTAGATGCTTTCAGGACTTTGCAGGTTTAGTTTTACACATTGTACAATCTACGTTAATGATTAATTACAGATAACTTAGATAGATATAGTCAATTTAACTAAAAGGAATATGTGACAGTGATGTTTATATATTAGTCAGGCCTTGGAAGATAGATAGATCAGTGGATGTTACTTCAATGATCTTTACAGGAAGGAGGTAGTAAGAAACAAGTGTTTAAAGAAAGAGGACAATACGAGATCATAGATGATTGAGGTCTAACATCATCAGAAACTTCAAGGGTTTCTTAAAGGCGGTGAGCTGGCAGAATCGTTAGCATGCCGGGCGAAATGCTTAGCGGTATTTCGTCTGCCGTTACGTTCTGAGTTCAACTTTGCCTTTCATCCTTTCGGAATCGATAAATTAAGTACCAGTTATGCACTGGGGTCGATGTAATCGACTTAATCCCTTTGTTCGTCCCCTCTATGTTTAGCCCCTTGTGGGCAATAAAGAAATCAGAAACTTCAAGGGTTTTAATTCTGTATTGTTCAGGACCAGTGAAGATGGTGACCAAGACGGATCTTCTTGAAGAGACTAAACTGGGCAGTCACACAACTCATCCGAGGACCTTTCCGTGCATTGCCTCTTCACAGAGGCAATGCACGGCTGATAGCTGCTGCTTAGGTGGTACATTGTGGAGGGGCAATGGCCCAGTGGTTAGGGCAGCGGACTCGCGCTCATAGGATCACGGTCTCGATTCCCAGACCGGGCGTTGTGAGTGTTTATTGAGCGAAAACACCTAAAGCTCCACAAGGCTCCGGCAGAGGATGGTGGCGAACCCTGCTGTACTCTTTCACCACAACTTCCTCTCACCTTTACTTCCTGTTTCTGTTGTGCCTGTAATTCAAAGGGTCAGCCTTGTCACACTGTGTCACGCTGAATATCCCCGAGACCTACGTTAAGGGTACACGTGTCTGTGGAGTGCTCAGCCACTTGCACGTTAATTTCACGAGCAGGCTGTTCCGTTGATCGGATCAACTGGAATCCCCCTCGTCGTCGTAACCGACGGAGTGCCAACCAGGTTGTACATTGATGCTGTTGTATATATATATGAAGAAAATGCGTGGGTGACACAACTAAACCTTGGAGTACACCAGAGTTTATAGAATATGAATCAGGTGGTTTTTGACAATACATGTTGTAATGGTCTGACAGAAATCCAAGGAATGAAAGATAGATGGAGACTATATGTGGACAACTAAGGCAGGAGGTTCTCATTCCAAACATGATTGAGAGAATTACCAACTTCGAGTACCACAATTTTTGCTTTCGATAGTTCTCAAGAGCAGCAAGAACAGGTGAATGATAGACAAAAGCAAGTCTCCATTTTAAGTGGTTCTGCAGAAATTGTATGAAGATGAATGTCCACGAAGGAGTTGTTTGTAATTGAGTCAATCTTCATTGAGGTGCTAAGAGAGAGAGAGAGAAGGGGAGGGAGAAAGAGAGAGAGAGAACGATATGTTAGTCAGCAGAGACATGATTTTAGCTAAAGGGATAAACTGCTGCATGTTTCCATGGGTTGTGACAGAGGCTTGTAGATAGATGGAGTCTGATAAGGACTGGATGTAGTTCTGAAATGCCTTGGTTGAGAGTGATGAAAAGAACAAGGTCAGTATTAATTGCCAATCTTGGGTTATGAAGTAATGAAAGAACATTTTAAGGATCTCGTTGGTTTGGCTGCCAACATCAATTTCTGTTTCAACTGATTTCATATTCAGTGTAATGATACGCTTTTATAGGCCAATGAGTGATGTGACAATCATTTTCACTATAAATCAATAGATAAAGAGTTATTAGCAATTAAAGTTTGAAAATTTGGGGTAATTTTAGCCAATTGTAAGCCACAGGTACATTCATGCCTGTTTCCATAGTAACAAACAAAGCATAAGAACTCTTTTTGTTAATGAGAAAGTATGTGTGTTGACAAATATATTCTACACAATGCCATGTGCCTTGACGTGGTGTTCTGTTGCTTGTATCCTGGTCGTGAGATGTGCTAAAAATAACAGCTAAATAGGCCTTGAGTCACACCTATTGCATAATCGTACAAATTCCTGTGTGTAGAGTACAAATTCGTAAAAATTTTCTGCAAATTCCATATTTAAAAAAAAAGTCATGAAGGGTGAAATGTCGTATGTTAAGGAGAATGTGATTAGTTTACAGTTTCATATAAAAACGTGTGCTATTTTCATAATGTTGACAATACGTGTAGTTACACACAAAATGACAGCTTCCAAATTCTGTTTCCTGACTGGGTGAAAATGATCAAACTTTAAACCTCTATAACTTATTAAAAACGTATACCAGAAAAAAGTGAAATAACTCCAACAATTCAGCTTGGAAAAGTATATTTAAAAATTTTCGATAAACTTTAAATTTTGAAATGCTGGCAGCCAAACCAACTAGACCCCATTTTTACACACGATAACTGGTGGTAAAATGGGGGACTTTGAAGGGGTTTTGTTGATGTGAGCAGTGTGTATTTGGAAATGATACGAGCAACAAAGATGGAGGTTTTCACATTGGGTGCGCTAACAGAGGCATCTTGGTTGGAGAATGGTGGGTTGGAGGATTCCATGAACTCTCTTGGTGAGGGACCAGATGGCTTTGCTGGAGTTTGGGAGGTGAGAGAACTTCCAGACTGCTTTTCTGAGGGTGAATATTTAAAGTAGTTTTAGGTGAAACTTGTTTATCACAGGTAACTAAATCACTTGTGTGCGTAAATTTATGCCGAGTTAAAATTTTACTTGCAGAGAATGCTTTGCCGCAGATATCACATGGATATGGTTTTTCTCCTGTGTGAATACGTTTGTGAAGTGTCAAATATTCATTTCGAGAGAATGTCTTGTTACATACATCACAATGGTAATCACCTGTGTGGATATGTTTATGTCTAATTAAATACCTCTTTTGTGCAAATATTTTACCACAGATATCACATTGATGTGGTTTCTCTGAGTGAATATCTTTCTGAGAAGTTAGATTTTCACTTTCAGGGTATGTTTTATCACAAATCTCATCAGTCTGGGGAGGTTTGAAGTCTTTATGAATATGTTTGTGCCTAATCAAATATCTCTTTCGTGCAAATATTTTACCACAGATATCACACGAATATGGTTTCTCACTTGTGTGCATATGCTTGTGAAGAGTTAAGTTTGCAAGTAGAGAGAATGTTTTACCACAAATGTCACATTTGAATGGTTTCTTACTTGTGTGAATATGTTTGTGTCTAATTAAATATCTCTTCAGTGAAAATATTTTACCACAGATATCACATTGGTGAGCTTTCTCTGAGTGAATATGTTTATGAGAATTTAAATTTTCATTCGTAGTGAACTTTTTACCACATATGTCACACTGGTAAGGCTTTTCAACAGTGTGAGTAAGTTTGTGACGTCTTAAATCTCCAGTTATAGAAAATCTTCTATCACAGATATCACAGTGGTATGGTTTCTCACCTGTGTGAACACTTCGGTGATTTGTTAAATGCCCATTCTGAGCAAATGTCTTTTTACAGATTTCACACTGATATGGTTTCTCGTTTGAATGAATACGTTTATGACAAGATAAATTTCCAGTTGTTGAGAAAGTCTTACCACAGATATTACACTCGTATGGCCTCTCACCTGTATGTTTACGCTTATGACATGTTAGATTTGCACTTCCAGAGAATCTCTTACCACAGATCTCACATTCATATGGTTTTTCCCCTGTATGAATACGTCTGTGACGTTTCAAGTAATCTTTGCGAGAGAATGTTTTATCACAGGTATCACATTGGAAGTGTTTCTCTCCCGTGTGAATAAGTTTATGAGAAGTTAAATACCCACTCTGAGAGAATGCTTTACCACACACATCACATTCGTATGGTCTTTCATTGGTGTGAATACGTTTATGGATAGTTAATGGTTTACTTTTGGAAAATGTTTTCCCACAAACATTACAGTGATATGGTTTCTCATCGATGTGAATATGTTTATGGATGGCTAATGTTTTCCTTTTAGAAAATGCTTTATTACATATATCACAACGGTACGGTTTTTTATCTGAGTGAGTCTGAATATGAGAAGATAACTCTTCGAACTTCAAAAACGCTTTAGGACAAATCTCACAACGGTATGGTTTTTCTTCCGTATGTGAATGTTTGTGACGAGTTAAATTAGTTTTCAGTGAGAATTTTTTACCACAGACGTTGCACACATATGGTTTCTCACTTGCGTAGGTACATGTATGACAAGCTAATTTTGTAATGTCAGGAAATGTTTTACCACAGACATCACAGAAGTAGGGCTTTTCTTTTTCATGTGTTTGCTTGTGACGAGTTAAAATTGTTTTTCGTGAGAACTTTTTACCACAAACATTGCATAGGTGTGCATTATCTTCGGTGTGGATATGTTTGTGATTAGTCAAACTGTCAATGTCAGAGAATATTTTAAAACATATGTTACAGGTGTGCAATTTTTTTGCTACATTCAATTGGTCCTCATGGGATAAATCTTTCTTATCAGATGATGTTTCATTATGAACCTGGTTCTCACATGCTGTTTTCTCCATGATGTTGTTTACTGCTCATTCAACACAGATGTAATATCTTTCCTTATAATTTCATTAAATTACTTCAAATTTCAGTTGATACCAGATGTTGCTTTTATAAAGCCATTCTTCATGTGTTCCTTTACGTGTCTTTTGTGAGGAATTTCCTGAAATGATAAACAGTATAAGTAAAAAAGAAATCTAACAACTGCTTGTACTGCTGTTAAGTCTTACTTTCTGGAGACAGAATATATTTTATTGACCCATCATCATTTAATGGTGGTTTCCCATGTTGGCAAGCTCTAATGTAAGGTTTGACATGGTTTTTATGGTAGGATGCCCTTCCTAATGCCAACCACTTTACAGTGTGTATTGGATGCTTATTCCATGATAGTGGCAACAGTGAGGCCTTCAAGTAACTTGCAAGAAAAGGAAAAAGCTCCCTCAAAAAGAGTGGGGTGTATCTAAGAGGGTGAGGTGGCCTTATTCCAGGTGCTTAGAGAATGAAGTATGATTGAGCGACAAGCTCAGGATTTTGACCATGGAGGAGCTACATGGCTACTCTGTGATATATAAGGGTGGGAGCAGCATACCAGTTTGAATACTCAACCTGCAGAGGGTGAGCAGAAACGTAATGAAACTATCTTCTGAAAAAATCTTTATTCAACTTTCAGGATGTGCCGATCTCTGACTGTGGAGGGAACCTGTGGCAGAGATAGATCCAGGAATACATGGGATGAAGTAGTGAAACATGATCTTTGAACTTTGGGCCTCACAGAGGCAATGATTAGTGACCGAGACCTTTGGTGATATGCTGTGCTTGAGAAGACCTGTCAAGCCAAGTGAGATCATAGCTACTTATACCTGTGTCTCAGTCAGACTCTCTTTACCCCCACTGAACTTCAACAGTGCCCTTGGAAAGCTATTCTGCCAAGGTCTTCTCCACAGATGCCACCTGAAAAGGGGAAATTATTTCCTGTCAGATTGGGGTCTGGTGCAGCCTCCTGGCTTATGAGTCCCCAGTCAAACCGTCCAACCCATGCCAGCATGGAAAACAAACGTTAAACGATGATGACTTCTTTCAACCCTTCCAACCAATCAACTCAGTTAATTCTCCAAACAAATACTGAGTTTCATAGCTATAATGATCTCTTTCATGACAATCATCATCACCGATGTTTAACGTCCGCTTTCCATGCTGGCATGGGTTGGACGGTTTGACTGAGGACTGGTGAACCAGAAGGATGCACCAGGCTCAATCTGATCTGGCAAAGT
>NC_068987.1:109490920-109501763 GCF_001194135.2 Octopus bimaculoides
TGAACCAGAAGGATGCACCAGGCTCAATCTGATCTGGCAAAGTTTCTACAGCTGGATGCCCTTCCTAACACCAACCACTCAGAGAGTGTAGTGGGTGCTCACAAGGGCCAGTCAGACGGTTCTGGCAATGACCATGCTCAAAAGGTATTTTTTATATGCTACCTGCACAGGAGCCAGTCCGGCGACATTGGCAACGACCATGCTCGAATGTTGCCGGCAATGCGATGATTGCAACGATCACGTTCAAATGGTGCTTTTTACGTGCCACCAGCATGGGAGCCAATCCATGGCCCTGGGAACGATCACACTTGGATGTGCATTTAATGTTCCACTGGCACGAGTGCCAATCAAGTTGGTACTGTCATCGGCCAAGGTCAGAAAATACTTTAGCCCTGTTCAGGAGCGGATTCATAACAAAACTTAAAATGATATTTCCTTCATAACCAAACCTCTGAAATCAGGAGCATGCTGTGCCGTCTTGGTTGACAGAGCCCAGCCAGACTAAAACTATATATGTATTTCTTAGGACGGTGAACCTTTCAGATGAGATGCCAAAGGACCGAGACACCTGGTGCATTGCTCTACTCCACAGCAGAGGTATTAAGGCCACTCCCCCTGGTGAAGAGGATTGGGCAGCAAGAGTCCTGGGCCGGTGTCACGTAAAAGCACCCAACACACTCTATTAAGTGGTTGGCATTAGGAAGGGCATTAATGCACAGAAACCATACCAAATCAGAGTGGAGCTTGATGCAGCTCTCTAGCTTGCTAGCTCTAGTCAAACCATCCAACCCATGCTAGCATGGAAAACAGATGGTAAAGGATGATGATGATGATGATATTAAATATAAAAAAATTATTTCCAATTTGTTATAAAATATTAACTTAATGCATAGAATTCAGTAAATGGTTCCCATTTTGATGTTAGCTGTCTTTTAAATTCAATATATACATACTAATGGAAGACATAATTTATCCTATACGGTAGTAGTTGACACCAGAATGAAGTAAATATATCATGGAAACAGAAAAATATCTGCTTATGCTCAGAATCATGACAATGAAGAGTGTAGATGTGTATGTTCTGGTTCTAATAATAGGGGTTCGTTTTAAGAGATTCTTTTAATCTCATGTGAAAGCACAGTACAGTTAATAAAACCTAGAATCAAAGGGCTTCAAAGTCAACTTAGCAAAGACCAACATCTTAATGAGCAGGAAAACAAACCTCTGTATACAACAAGGAAATCCCCTTGCTCGATTTGTCGAAAGGAGTTGGCAGAAACTCTGTATGGTGTAGTTAATGCTAAGGATACACAAAAGATGAGGCAGGCTGGCAGAGAAAACAGACTGCTTGTCACAGGCACTCAGGAGCAATAAACACTAAGAGCACAACAGGCTTTCTCAAATATGCATGAGGATCCTTGGAGGTAACAGTAAATAGCTTGTTACCTAGGTGTGATCTAACTAGCAGTGGAGGAGGATGCTCTTAAAGTATAGTTACTAGAATAAGAAAAAGCTGGAAGTTCAGAGAGCTATTTCAGATGGTAACAAAAAGTTTCTCCCAGGGTGAAAGGCAGATAGCATGATCTTGGCAACTGCAACACTACATAGTAATGAAACATATGCCCTGAATGCAGGGGACTTGCAAAGATTAGAAAGAAATGAAGCTAGCATGCTCTACTGGATGCACAACCGACAAAGTACAAATGTGTTGAGAGAAAAATTGGACATAAAAAGAATCAAATGTAGTACACAAGGAAGATAGCCACAATAGCACAAGCATATAGATGAAGGCAGCCATAGGCTGGTTTCAGAACTTTAAACTTCATGGAAGGGATGACAAGTGACATGCAGTATCCGAGAAGAACCACCTACTATAACACAACTGAGATTCTGGAAATACCATGTGATTGTGTGTGTGTGTGTGTGTGTGTATATATATATAAAAGAGTAAAAGATATATATATATATATATATATATATACATACAGACACACAACTGACCCCTCACCCAATTTCATCCTCAAGCCTTCTCTGTCATCTATCACTGACCCCTTCATTTTCTGTGATACCAGTTATCTTTCTCATTTCCTAGAACGACTTAATTCACCATCCATCCATCCATCTATAATTCTTAATGTTGTTCCTCTCTACTTATATTTTACATTGATCACCCTTTTTTGCGCTACCAAATTATATCTCCTTTTCAACCACCATATCAGCATCACACCTACCTCTCCCCTCTCTCACGCAACTTGACCACCCACGTCATCGCCTTTTCATCTTTCCCCTGTTTACTGTATTATAACTATTCTGCTACTCCTCACCCATCTTGTACTGTTAGTTATTACATATTCTGCTCTATTTTCCACCCTGTGTCATGTATCACTGACCACCCACCATTTATTATTCCAACTTTCCAACCCAACCCAATCTCTACAGCCATTACCTACTCTTACTCCATCTGTCTATCATCAACCACTCCTCAACCCTTATTCTACATTATATTTGATCCCTCACCAATTCCGTATGTTCAACCATTCCTCACTCTCCTTGTACATTCTTGCAACCTCAACCCTCCCTCACTCTGTTTTTCTGCCACTCTTCATCTCTATTCAACTTCTTGTATCTTCAGGGTCTACTCTGACTCTTCATCACAACAATTTTAGCTGTCTTTCCAAACTCCAGCCTATCCACTCTTCTACAAAGTGAGTAGCCATGCAAATCCTCAACAGCAAGAAACCTTTTCAGTTCTGTCCTCTTCTTTTGTACTTTAACCTTTCATCCAGCATAAAACCCATCTTGCTCATTGGTAACCTCACTCAGTTGAAGATCTTAATATGGTAACATCAATAATGCTTGTGCCATGAAATATAATAGAAAAAAGGTACTCAATACACTCTGTAATGTGGTTAGCATGAGGAAGGTCATCCAGCTGTAGAAACTGTGCCAGAGTAGACACTGATGCACAAGGCAGTCCTCAGACTTGTCAGATCTGATCAGATCATCCAACTCCTGCCAGGATGGTAGATGAATATAAAATGATGGTGATGATATATAATCAGCTTAACGAAATTCACTGAGCTTTCTATGGCCAGATGCCCTTCCTGTCACCAACCCGTACCTGTTTCCAAGCAATGTAATACATACTCAAAGTTGAACGTTTTTCATGAAAGACTGGCAATTTGTGACACTGCTTGTATGACGATCACAAGGAAACACACACAAGCGTAATGACCTTTCAGCTCATGGCTATAATAGAAGATGCCAACTGTACAGCACTTAGGACAGGTTTTTGCTATAGGCATAAACTTCATGGAAGCCTGCTGCATACACACACACATATATATATAGTGTTTAATATCCACTCTTCTACGTTTGCTTGGATCAAACCTAATTCATTGAGACAGATTTTCTAAGTCCAAAGTTGCTAATCCACCTATTTCTTATCATGGTAAACATCGCCAGACGTTTCTCATGGAAGACCCGAAACAAACAACATTGCTTGTATGACAGAGATGCTCATTTACAACCATCACATGATGTCATGACAAGGCACCCCGCCCTAACTCTTCGAAACGCCAGTGTTAGAATGGTGGCAGCTGATGAAGGAAATGTTCCCTAGGTGGCCTGTGTGTTTTCTGTACTCTGTTCCTCATTTTGTCTACGCTTTGTTTGCAACGTCCTGTACCCAGATATGCATCTATATATACAGGTAGATGTAGGCATATGTACGTATATATGCATATACTCATTTATTATTTATATATATGTACACACGCACGCGTGCACGGTAGGCTTTTTTCAGCTCCGTCTATAAATTGATTCACAGAGCATAGATCGGCTCGAGGATACAGAAGACCCTTGTCGAAGGTGTCGCGTAGTGGGACTGAACAGTCATGCCTTTAAATATATAGGGAGAGAGAGAGAGAGAGAGAGATGTTGGGCTTTAAAGTCTAAAACAGAAAATGTTCAAAACCAGTGCTTGGTGCGTCAATTCATTCTTCTGGGCTTTTGTGTATGTGCCAAAGTGTCTGTGGTAATTCTGGCGAAGGTAAAGAATACGCACACCAGGTGTTTAGGGTTACACCGAAAACGGGTGGTGTGTGTATTCTTTGCCTCCGCCTTAATTTTATTGTAATGACATCTATGCATTAGTCTACATGCAACAAATAATAATAAAGTCAAGATTCTCAGGACTCTTAACGGCTACAACCTCGCCTAACCAATGAACTCATCCTTTCCTGTTTTAATTCAAGCAACGAATGAAATAAAAAGCGTGTGAAAGAGAGAGCGGTGTGTGTTGCTCACTGGCACGAGGAATTACTAGAGGAAAGTGTGGTAAATTGTCAGCTCATTTGCTAAGGATTTTGGTGGAAGAATTCCTCTGTTACATCTTGGTGGAAAAAGTTCATGTTTGATCAGTATTCGAGTTAAGTACATCGGACAAGATCTCCGAAGACCAACCAGATTTTCACAAACTGGGCAGATCATGATTATTTTTTTCATAGTTCTAAGTGAGACTTCTTTCTAACATTATCGACAATACTACAATTCCATTATAAGCACCTGTAACTGACTCCATCAATAGGTCTCCAGTATTACCCTTCATTTAGTTAAACAACACAACTTTCATATGTGAGAAACTAACAAGGGGGGGGGGGGCCATTTACGTTTTATATGAAAAATAATATAACAAAGTCAAAATAATTATACATGATATATTAACTAATCATAAACTGAATTTTATGCAATATATGTTTTACAAAACGATTTTTTAAAAATAAAATTAAATAAAACAGTGGAGAAAAAGAAAAATCAATATTGAAATATTTTGTCATTTTGTAACTTTGATAATCATAATTTTGTTTCAGTAGAGATGAAATGAAACAGCAGAATAAAATAATATTCAGAGAAGAATTTCTTTAAATGAAATATTTATATATTTTTATGTGATTGTGATTTGTTTGAAAATATTTATAGTGAAATCTAATAATAATGACAGCCAAAGCAATTTCATAGATTTAAAGGCATCTTAAAGTTTTCTTATTACACGTAAAACAATCGAGATGGTGAAGAGTAGAGATGTATGTGAACAACTTACTGTTTTCTAATATATTTCTTCACTATTTCTTGGAGTTAGATGCAATAAATGTGGGAATATTTAAGTGAAGCAAAAACATTGAAGAAGACATAAAGGGAGAGAGGATAAACTAAGTGATAACTAGGTCTGGATATTCACATAACTAATCGATCAAAGCAAGTAGCCTTATTTTCGTAGCTGACTCTTGACTTGTACAGTAACGAACTTTTTATCCGGCTTCCAGAAATCCGGGTGTGAAACATTAATTCCTACTTAAACGTGGATGCACTGTTAGAACGAACTTTACTGCGATGGATACGATGAGAGAAACTCTCATATCGGCTTTTGCCTATATGACCTCTTAAGTGCTAATAGATATTTCCTCTCGGTGATATATTATGCCTCTATCGCTAAAATATCATGAAATATACTGCACCTCGTATTGAGTAAACACACAATGTAATTAAAGTTGGTTAATTTGATTACAGTGTGTAAAAAATAGTTTTGGTCTACGTTTTTATGTGCATTGATATGGATTAAACATACTCTGCTTTAGAAGTGTATAAATTTGTACCTGTATCTGTTAAATGAAATCATGTTCTTTATTTTTCTTCGTTTAAATTTCATCTTATAAATATTATACGGTATACGTGGTACAGTATGATACATTTTAAGAATTTTAAGTGGGTTAACAGATAACAAACAGGACCTGTTTTGGAAATGTTTAAATTTGAATCTGTTCAATACATAAGTTCTTTACTTTTCATAGTTTACATTATATTTTAAATAGATACGTATTTAAGCCGTCTGCGGATAAATTCGGGTGACTTCCAGCCCCAAGTTTGCCGGATATTTGGTTCGGTTCTGTCATACGTAAAATGCGTAACGAAAGCGAACGGTGTTAAAAATCTATGGGGCATCGCAAAGTAACAGAAATAATAGATGTTTTTATAAATTGGAAGGTGTTGATGCATTGCAGTGATATGGAATAAATTATCATAGTCCTAACAAAATGGGTGTTATGGAAATGGTGTAAGAAGACCGATATTTATAAGTAATTACAATTATGAATAATGTGAGGGGAAATTGAATTAGTACGATCATTAATTTGGGAAAGAAAGGTACAGGAGACAAATGTGAAATTTATATTGATTCAAGGTAATTAACAATTGAATATGGTCATGGAACAAGGTGTGTGTGGGGGGGGGGGTGTAAGTCATCGTTGATATGTTTTGAGAGAATTCTAAGCATGTTTTGGCCTTATGAAACCACCTCAGTGAATCATAAGCATTATAGTCTTAATCAGTACGGCCAGAGTTTAAGATGGCTGTACAATATATAGAGCAGGGGTATCAAATTCGTTTAGCTTTCTGGACCTGAGACAGAGATCAGATCTCACTGGCCAGATAGGGATAATTATTCCCAATAACCCAATTCATAATGTAGGCCACAGTAATTGGATAAGAGTGTCAATATACATAATAACACGTTTATTAGCAATAAATAAAAGGAAAGAATATGGGGCGTTAGCAAAGTCTGTGTGCAAAGAAATGTGACAAAAACTTATCCACATGATGTATACTTGGTCCTGTGAAGTAAAGAGTCAAAAGATTTCCAACAGCTGCAGTGACTTGCCTAATCTTTTCCTTGTTTCAGTCATTAGATTGTGGCCATGCTGGAGCACTGCCTTCAAGACTTTTCAGTCAAATGACTCAACCTCTGTACTTATTTTGTTTTAAGCCTGATACTTGTTCTATTAATCTCTTTTATGAACCACGCATGGAAAGCGGACGTTAAACGATGATGATGATGATGATATATATATATATATATATATATATATATATATATATATATATATATATATATATATATATATATACTAGCAGAGATACCTGGCCTTGCTCAGGGATTAAAATAGCATAGTTTTTTAATTGTTTTACTTGTTTCAGTCATGTGACTGCAGCCATGCTGGAGCACCATTGTTGGTTGAACAAACCGACCACAAGATTTATTCTTTGTAAGCCTAGTACTTATTCTATCGGTCTGTTTTGCCGAACCGCTAAGTTACAAGGATGTAAACACACCAGCATTGGTTGTCAAGTGATGTTGAGGAGAGAAACACAGGCACACAATGCCGATATATATATATATATATATATATATATACATATATACGATGGGCTTCTTTCAGTTTCCGTCTACCAAATCCATTCATCATCATTTGGTGTCTGCTTTCCATGCTGGCATGGTTTAGATGGTTTGACTGCAGCTGGTAAGCCAAAGAACTGCACTAAGTTCTAGTATGATTTGACATGATTTCTATGGCTTGGTGCCCTTCCTAACACACACACACATGCATGTGTGTGTGTTTGTCCCCACCACCACTTGACAATCAATGTTGGTCTATTAACGTGCCTGTAACTTAGCAGTTTGGCGAAAAATACGGATAGAATAAGTACTAGTCTAAAACAAAATAAGTCTTGGGGTTGATTTGTTTGACTAAAACCATCCAAGGTGGTGCTCCAGCTTGTCTGCAGTCAAGTGACTGAAATAAATGAAAGTTAAAAACACCACAGAGGTTCTGCTCCAGCTGGCCAGTGGCAAGTAACAAGAGAGTTCTTGAAGGATACTCAAAATCTCTTTAACTAGTCACATCAGTAAAATATATAATGCAAATCTCAACTGAAAATATACTGTAAATTAATCAGTATAGCTGATATTCAGTTTAACCTCAACTCTTCCATGGGCTAAACAGAATTCATTGAGAAAGGTTTTCTATGGCTGGATGTCTTCCTGTCACCAACTTTCACCTGTTTCCAAGCAAGGTAATATTTTCAAAGTAAACTAGAAACAAGGAACACCGCTTGGGCGAAGGTGATGCTTGTTTACGACTATCATGCAATGTCAAAATAAGAAGACTATTCTTTTATTCTTTTACTCGTTTCAGTCATGTGACTGCAGCCATGCTGGAGCACCACCTTTACTCAAACAAATTGACCCCAGGATTTATTCTTTGTGAGCTTAGTACTTATTATATCGGTCTCTTTTGCTGAACCGCTAAGTTACAGGGATGTAAACATACCAATATCAGTTGTCAAGCGATGGTGGGGGGACAAACACAGACACACAAATATATGCATACATACATATATATATATATATATATATATATACACAACGGGCTTCTTTCAGTCTTTGTCTATCAAATCCACTAACAAGGCTTTGGTTGGCCCAAGGCTATAGCAGAAGACACTTGCCCAAGGTGCTATGCAGTGGGACTGAACTCAGAACCATGTGGTTGGGAAGCAAGCTTCTTATCACACAGCCACGCCTGCACCTATCCATTATATATATACACAAATCCATTATATATCATCAACGTTTATCATCTGCTTTCCATTCCGGCATGGGTTGGACAGCTTGACAAGAACTGGCAAGACCAGGGGTCACTCCTGGTTCCATAGTTTGTTTTGGCTTGGTTCGTATGGTTGGATGCCCTCCCTAATACCAACCACTTTACAGAGTGTACTGGGTGCTTTTTACATGGCACCATCACCAGTGCTTTTTTATGAGGCACAGTGATCTCAGGATCTCAGTTCTGTTGTGGTGTGTACAGCAATGTGCCATGTATCTTGATCTCTTCTCATCTCCTTCGTAAGCCACAGTGTTTTGAGATTGGCCTTCAATACTTTTCCTCCTGGGGTTCCCTCTTCCACAACTTTCCTCCACTCGAAATAAACTGTCCTCATCCATCTGCTTCACATGACCATATCAGAGCAGTCTCCTCCCTTGCACACTGCATCTAATTCCTCTTATACCTAACTTCTCTCTCAGTACACCAATGCTCTGTTGCAAATCCTGGAGCATACCAGCTTTGTTTTGCTCCAGCATTTACATGTCCTCCACATTCAGGGCCCATATTTCACTATTATGCAGCATAGCAACCCACACACATGTATCGTGGAGGTGCAATAGCCCAGTAGTTAGGGCAGCGGACTCGCGGTTTTGATTCCCAGACCAGGCGTTGTGAGTGTTTATAGAGTGAAAAACACCTAAAAGCTCCACGAGGCTCCAGCAGGGAGTGGTGGCAAACCCTGTTGTACTCTTTCACCACAACTTTCTCTCACTCTTACTTCCTGTTTCTGTTGTGCCTGTATTTCAAAGGACCAGCCTTGTCACACTCTGTGTCACGCTCAATATCCCCGAGAACTACGTTAAGGGTACATGTGTCTGTGGAGTGCTCAGCCACTTGCACGTAAATTTCACGAGCAGGCTGTTCCGTTGATCGGATCAATTGGAACCCTTGACGTCGTAAGCGACGGAGTGCCAACCACCAACCACATGCATCATACAATCTTCCCAGCACTTGGTTGCCAACAAAGGTAAATGCTCTCTGAACTTTCCCCATCCTATTCTTATTCTAGCATTTAACACCTTTTGTACAACCTCCTCCACTGCATATTAGGTTACCGAGTAAGCAAAAATTATCTACAACTTGCTGAGCGCCACCAAGACATTGGAGAAAATCAATTTCCTTTGTATCTGTGTTCTTTATGGCTCCCATTCATCTTCCACATACAAACACTACTTTCTCTGTTAATCTCCTATCTCACTGCAACTCTTGTGAGTTCATACTTTGCAATGGGTACACCTAGTGGAATATGATTTCATTTAAGTAAAGTGATATTAATGACCAGTATAGAATAAGGCTTGAGGCAAATATAAAGCATATTATTAACTATTGAAAGAGTAAGAAACAGAAATTATATAATCAACTTCTTTGGCTTAGAGCTGTAAACTAATACACATGCACACAAGATATGAAGTATAATATAGAAGTAATAATGGGACCAAAGCTGTCATCATTATCATCATTTAGTGGCTGCTTTCCATGCTGGCATGGGTTAAATGGTTTGATTGGAACTGGTAAGCCAGAGAGCTGCACCAGGTTCCTGTCTAATTTTGGCTTGGTTTCTACAGCTGGATGCCCTTCCTAATGCCAACCACTCTGAGAGTGTAGTGGGTGCCTTTTATGTGTCACCAGCATGGGTGCTTTTATGTGTCACCAGCATGGGTGCTTTTATGTGTCATTGGCATGGGAGTTGTTATGTGTCACCGGCACCGGCCACAATTATGATTTCACTTGGCTTGACAAGTCTTTTCAAGCACAACAAATCGCCAAAGGTCACAATCATTTGTCATTGCCTCTGTGAGACTCAACATTTGAAGATCATGCTTCACCACCTTGTCCCATGTCTTCCTGGTGTCCAAAAATATACATACACACTCAATACTAATGAAAAAAGATAAGATATTGAGGGAAGTTTTTGCCAACAGATGCCGATAAAATGCAAATGGAGGTATAAAGGCAGAGTTATCTAACAACTGTTTATTGAGAGCAGGCTGAAGATTGCCTGCTGTCACAATAAATCTGAGGGCTGGTGAGGTACTGAGAACATCTAAAAATAAAAGATCTGTGCCGCCAAAAACATATTCTGTTTCATTCAGATGTAAACGACAGAAAAAGTGCAGTTGACATCTTTTATAAAGACAAAATTTAAAGAATATAAATGAAAATTACCATTTAAAAAGTGAAGCAAAGATTGATACATTCATTTTCAAGTATTTTCATAAATTTTATTTATTCTTTTATATATATTTTACATACTGTTGCTTGGTCTATTCCTTTTTAGCATTTAAAATTTTTCAAGATACAAATATTTATTACTGATGAAAATAGGCATTTGCTAATGATTTGTT
>NC_068987.1:109501773-109502996 GCF_001194135.2 Octopus bimaculoides
CACACAAATGATGCATTTTGGATGAAGCAACCACACCTTTTTAAACTGCAATAATTTAAGAGAGTGGTTCAAACAATTATGTAAAATGTAATTACAAGTTATGCCATAATGTATATCATTTATGGTAAGATCTGATTAGTCCATGATTATAGTGACAAATAGCAGTTTATATTCAGCTTAAATACAATGTTGTGGAAATGCTGGAAGAAAATTTAGTGAAACAACCTTCAAATTCTGTTATTTTGAGATGGAAAAATTAAAAACTATTTGATGAATGCTACAACAGAAATATTTCATAATAGAAAAAATTACATTTATGAAACTTAGTTTGGTTATTTCTATCAAATACCTTCTCAATAATGATATAACAAATTGCTTTAAAGAGTCAGGAATAATATTACAGGTTTGTGTTAGGGTCACTTTGCATTTGAAAGAGACTAGGGTATTCACAGTTAAGGGATTTTTAAAGAGCTCTGTTAATGGAAGCAGTGCAGGTCTTGTGTGAGGTGTGAGATATGGATTTTGCCAGTTTCAAGAAGCTTAAGGATAAATGAAGGGTAGAATCATCTGCATGGGAGTGTGTTTCTAGATGTGGCAGTGAACAGGTTAATAACAAAATATATAAAATGAAATATGTGGGTAATAGAATCGATCCTTGTGGTACGCCAGAGTTTATAGAGTGTGACTCAGATAGTTTGTTGGTACTTGTTGCAAATGGTCTGACATGAATCTAAGAAATGAAAGACAGATGGAAAGCATAGATGGGTAACTTAACTAGGAGGTTCTTATACCAAACACGATTGAAAAATTTGCTCCAACTTTGCTTCCATTAGAGTTTTCAAGAGCAAAGTGGCAAATAATATGGAAAAGCAAGTATCCAGTTCTTTTGAATCTACAGAAACTGTGTTGGAGGTCTTTAAAAAGGAAGTGTTGTTAGCCGATTCAAGTATTGTCTTTCAAATAGTGGAAAAGAACAAGAGCAATAAGTTAGTCAGCAGAATTAGAGAGATTAACTACTTAAGGCAGCGTTTCTTAACCGGGGTTCCCCGGAAATCTAGGGTTCTGCAAAAGGTTCCCTGAGAAAGAGTGAAATGAGCTATGCTAATTTCATGATTGTAATATTACTAGACATGCACAACATATTATTATTGGTTATTGTAACATAGACATCATCCCATCTAACCTATTATGTTACCAAAAAAATATAACAACCATATATATAT
>NC_068987.1:109503229-109504077 GCF_001194135.2 Octopus bimaculoides
TCACAGTATATAATATATAAATATATAATTTAGAGAAAAGAACCACAGTTCCTGAACTCTTCCATGAGAATCCACAGTCACATATAGAAAAATTTAATAAGTAAATACACTAAAAAGAACAATAATAAAATACAAAGTAATAATTATAAAAATAATAAATATTAAAATAATATTATTATAATAATTATTACTTTGTATTTTATTATTGTTCTTTTTAGTGTATTTACTTATTAAATTTTTCTATATGTGACTGTGGATTCTCATGGAAGAGTTCAGGAACTGTGGTTCTTTTCTCTAAATTATATATTTATATATTATATACTGTGAAACTTAATTTAATTTTAATTTTTGATAAATTAAATTAAATTGAGTTTTTACCTGTAAATTTGGATTTTTATCCCTAAAATTATTATCATTATATTATTATATATATATAGATGATATATATATATATTCATTCTCTCCCATTCATTCTCTTTATTAAGCAATCTATATAAAGAGAATGAATGGGAGAAAGAGAGCCTGCCGTATGTCGACCCAATAGAGGGACCAGCTATCCGAGTTGATAGTACCAGGGTAGATAAAGCAATTAAGAGTATGAAGACCGGGAAAGCCCCCGGCCCATCAGGAATCACTGCAGAGATGCTCAAAATATCTGGCAGTGTTGGCTATAGCCTAGTCACCTGTATTACGAACCAGGTGATACACGAAGGAGTCATACCCAATGACTGGTGTAGCAGCATCATAGTCAACTGCTACAAAGGTAAAGGTGACGCTTTAGATACAAATAATTACAGAGGCATCAAGCTGTTAGATCAGGTTATGAAAGTTACAGAGAGGGTCATAGC
>NC_068987.1:109505645-109506202 GCF_001194135.2 Octopus bimaculoides
GACACGTAAAAGCACCCACTACACTCTCTGAGTGGTTGGCGTTAGGAAGGGCATCCAGCTGTAGAAACTCTGCCAAATCAGACTGGAGCCTGGTGTTGCCATCCGGTTTCACCAATCCTCAGTCAAATCGTCCAACCTATGCTAGCATGGAAAGCGGACGTTAAACGATGATGATGATGATGATGATGATGATATATATTGAAAAAAGAAGTCGTCAGAATTTTGGAATAACTTCTTTCATTTATTTTATACATATATTAGCACTTTCGAAATTGTCAAATATAAATCTGTGAAATTACAGAGATCTTGCTTATTTATATAAAAACAGGTGTTTTTGTTTATAACAAAACATTATTTTGTTTTTTTTGGGGTGAGGCTTTGGAGACAATGGAAGATGTATAAGTAGATAGATAGATAGACAGGCAGATAGAGAGATAGATAGATAAACTGATAGTCAGACAGATAGAGAGATGGATGGGGTAAAAGAAAGAGAGAAGGGCCATTGTATTGAAATGGTCTTTTTAAGGAGTGTCAATAAGAAAAAAAAAAAAAAAAGT
>NC_068987.1:109506285-109511387 GCF_001194135.2 Octopus bimaculoides
TTTTCTATTCATTATTCTCTATTTTTCTTCTCTTCTTCTACCATCCCTAAAAACCCTTTCAAAACAATACAGTAAGTAGTAAACAAGCCTCACCCCAAAAAAACAAAAAAACAAAATAATGTTCTGTTATAAACAAAACCCCCAAAAACACCTGTCTTTATATAAATAAGCAAGATCTCTGTAATTTCACAGATTTATATTTGACAAGTTTGAAAGACAAAGGAAAGCGCTAATATATGTATAAAATAAATGAAAGAAGTTATTCTAAAATTCTGACGACTTTTTTTTCAATATTTACTTCTGTACATCACACCTAACACTCTACACACACACACACACACATATATGATATTTACCACATGAACTACGATGAAAAAAATATGAGAAAGATATAGTATATAATTTTTTTTAAGGGTTACACAAGGGCAAAAAGGTTGAGCAACACTGCCTTAGGGTGATGGGACACACTGCTGCATGCTTCCATGGATTGTGATAAATAATTATAGTTAGAGAGAAGTTGAAGTATTTGGAAGGGCTGGATGTAAATTGAATGTGCTGCTTATGATTGATGGAAAGGAAAGAGTTAGGACTAATCACTTTGTTGGATTGATGTGATAAGAGATTTTCACATGTTGGGTAAGTGAAACTAGAGATGATAGAGTGTAATGTCTAGTCAAGAACATGCAATACAAAGTTGGGAACTAAAGTTAGTTGAGAGCAAACGTAGGACTTTTAACAGCATGTGTGGGTTGCTAACAGAGCCAGCTAGTTTGAGGAACGGCGGACTGGAAGAGTCTGCAAGGGGCTAGATGACTCTACCACAGTTTGCAAGATGAGAGAGTTTCATGGCTGAGTAATGTACCAAAGTATTTACTGCTTTTTGTTTTAGAAGATAACCTGAGGCATTGTTAACCCTTTAGTATTCAGATTATTCTGTGGAGGCACAATGGCCCAGTGGTTAGGGCAGTGGACTTGTGGTCATAAGATCACGGTTTCGATTCCCAGACCAGGTGTTGTGAGTGTTTATTGAGCGAAAACACATAAAGCTCCATGAGGCTCTGGCAGGGGATGCTGGTGAACCCTGCTGTACTCTTCCACCACAACTTTATCTCACTCCTACTTCCTGTTTCTGTTGTACCTGTAATTCAAAGGGTCAGCCTTGTCACACTGTGTCACGCTGAATATCCCCGAGAACTACGTTAAGGGTACACGTGTCTGTGGAGTGCTCAGCCACTTGCACGTTAATTTCACAAGCAGACTGTTCCGTTGATCGGATCAACTGGAACCCCCCTCGTCGTCGTAACCGACGGAGTGCCAACAACAATTCAGATTATTCTATCAAATGTAATGTTTATTTATTCACATTGTATTGAATTTATCCTGCATTATTTTGTAGCCGTGAGATTTTGATTGTGATTACATTTTTAGACTAACACTGGAGGGTAGTTGTGAGAGGCTTGATCTGGCCAGTTTGAACAGAAGACAGGAACAATATTTCGGCTGAATATGAATGATCTGAATGCTAAGGGGTCAGAGTTGATAAAAACTTACAACACTCGTGGGCAATGTTCTTTGTCTATGCAGCACAGGGAGTTTTGAGGTTAGAAGCTTTGGTTTTAGTGAAAGACGTAAAGCGACATATTTAAGGTGTTAGTTTTTTGCCCATCTACTTGCTTGATGATTAAGGACATTTTTTATTAATAATTTTCATAAAAAGGCAAATTGTTGGCTTTATCTAAATGTGTGCAGCAGACTGAGCTTTCTCAAATGCCTCCATGTCCAAATCTAAGGGGTTGTATTAAACCAAACAGAATGTGAGGTAGGAAAAGCCAAACCTAGTTAAGCTACACTCATTTAATAATTAGATCAGTAGGTTCCCCTCACAGTAAGATGAGATCACTTTTACATACACTTAACTAAAGCTTGCTACATAATTTATCTTATTTGATTAACAACATGACTACTATATCATTGTACTTCAGCGGGGATGACAATTACAGCCTAAACGTACTGCAAAAATGACAAGTATTATGTTACAAAAGATATTTGATCCATCTCCAATATTTAACACACACTATAGTTACTCCAGTGTGTGAATACTGATAAATATTTTAAGTAGTTTTTATACGAAGATTGTTTACTGCAGATATCACAATAGCATGGTTTCTCTGTTGTGCGAATACATTTTATGACGTGTTAAAATTTTTTTTGCAGAGAATGCTTTACCACAAATATCACAAGAATATGGTTTTTCTCCTGTGTGAATACGTTTGTGAAGTGTCAAATATTCGTTTCGAGAGAATGACTTACTACATATATCACAATGGTATGGTTTTTCTCCAGTATGAATGCGTTTATGACGGGTTAGAATTTTACTCGTAGAAAATGTTTTACCACAAGTATCACATGGATATGGCCTTTCTATGTGTATGCGTTGGTGAAGAGTCAAATACTCGTTTTGAGAGAATGATTTACCGCATATATTACAATGATATGGTTTATCACATGTATGAATATCTCTGTGACTAACCAAATATCTCTTTTGTGAAAATATTTTACCACAGATATCACACTGATGCAATTTCTCACTTGTGAAAATAGATTCATGAGAAGTTAGATTTTCACTTGCAGTGAGCTCTTTATTGGCCATGTCAGAATCACGAGTCTTTACAGCTGTGTGAATGCGTTTGTGACGTTTCAAATAAGTGTTCTGAGAGAATGTTTTAAAACAGATATCACAGCTGAACGGCTTCTCATCCATATGATTATATTTATGGCTAATTAATGATTTCATTTCGTAAAATGCTCGACCACAGATATCGCATTGGTAAGGTTTTATACCACTGTGAATGCGCTTATGACGAGACAAATCTCCACTTACTGAGAAGGTCTTCCCACAGACATCACACTGGTATGGTCTCTCTCCTGTGTGAATATTCCGGTGATTACTTAAATGTCCACTTTGAGAGAATGATTTATCACAGACATCACATTTGTATGGCTTCTCCTCTGAATGAATGCGCTTATGACAAGATAAATTTCCACTGGCTGAGAATGATTTACCACACACATCACATTGGTATGGTTTCTTACCTGTGTGTGTACGTTTATGACATGTCAGATGTCCACTTCCAGAGAATCTTTTACCACAGATATCACATTCATATGGCTTTATCCCAGTATGAATACGTAGGTGACGCTTTAAATAATCATTCCGAGAAAATGCTTTGCTACAGATAGCACAGTGGTATGGTTTCTCTCCTGTGTGAATGAGTTTATGATAGTTTAAATAGCCATTTTGAGAGAACTTTTTACCACACACATCACAGTGGTATGGTTTCTCATCTATATGAATACGTTTATGAGAACTTAATACTTTACTTTCACGAAACTTCTCACCACAGATATTACAAGAATATGGCTTCTCCTCAGTGTGAATACGTTTATGAGCAGTTAAATTTTCAATTGTGTAAAATGTTTTACCACAGACTTCACAGCGGCTTGGCTTTTTGCCCGAGTGGATATACTTATGGCGTGTCAGATTGTCATTGCGAGAGAACGTTTTGCCACAGACATCGCAGCAGTATGGCTTGACTCTAGTGTGAGTACATTTATGACGAGTTAACTTTGAACTGTCGGAGAATACTTTAGCGCAGATATCACAGTGATGTGTTTTCTTATCTGTGTGGGTAAGTTTGTGATTAGTCAAACTTTCAACATCAGAGAATATTAATAAACATACATCACAGGTGTAGAACTGTTTTCCTACATCTAATTTTGTCTCATGAGATATACCTTTATTCTCAGATTTTATTTCAACGTGAGCCTGACCCTCACTCCTCAATGTCTCCTCCATATTGTGGTTGCCTGTGGTTCATCAACTGCAAAAGCAATTCCTTTCTTTTATAAATACATAAATCACTTCAAGGTTATGTAATCAATGTCACATGGTCTTGTTGATAATGTCAGTCTTCATTAATGTATCATTGGTGACAAATTCTCTGAAATAGTAAAACAGTAGAAGATATAAGGAGTAATAAAACGGTAAAACAAATGTTGTTGTGAAGAGGAGGTTTGACTAGAAACATTACATTCTAAAACAGTAAATGGGTGATTAAATACAGAGAAAAGGTACAATGTTATGGACATAGCTTCTTTGAACTAGTCACCTCCTGGAATACGTGTATGTGCATGCATGTGTGTGTGTGTGTGTTAACAAGGCTACCAATGGTTTCATGTAAAAAGGAATCTCTTAACAATTATCAAGACTGCTACAAGGGGTACTCATCTCCATTTTGGAGATGAGTACCAACATTCTTATATGGCAGGTTTGATAATTGTTACGAGATCTCCTTTTTATGTGAGGTCACCGCCTGTGCCTGTAAATAATGCATTCCCATGCCAGGAATTGAACACTGCCTGGGTAAAAGCCAGGAAGCCTAACCATATAATGGATGTATAAGTTTAATAAAAGCTAGTTTTCAGTTTATTTATATAACAATCTATATTCTACACGTGTCATTTTTACTATGGTCAATGAAATAAAGGAATGAAACAGGATAAAAACAAAATAGAAATTTTATGAAAATAGATTTTGCTTTTTAATTCTCTCAACTGTATTTTTTAGATATTACATTTTAATTTTTGTCATTTTCAACATTTTAATATCACTAGAAAATTTGTATTCTTCAACATCAGTTCAATACATTGTTTAACTCTTTAGGATTTAAACTGGCCATATCCAGCCCAAATATTCTACTTGTTTTATGTTCAAACCAGTCAGATCTGGCCTCTCACAGCTACCCTACAATGTCATTCTAAAAATATACAATCACATCATCAAAATCTCAAAACCACAACATAATATACTCTTTTACTTGTTTCAGTCATTTGACTGTGGCCATGCTGGAGCACCGCCTTTAGTCGAGCAAATCGACCCCAGGACTTATTCTTTGTAAGCCTAGTACTTATTCTATCGGTCTCTTTTGCCGAATCGCTAAGTTATGGGGACGTAAACACACCAGCATCGGTTGTCAAGCGATGTTGGGGGGACAAACACAGACACACACACACATATATATATATATATATATATATATATA
>NC_068987.1:109514374-109520064 GCF_001194135.2 Octopus bimaculoides
TGACACGTAAAAGCACCCACTACACTCTCTGAGTGGTTGGCGTTAGGAAGGGCATCCAGCTGTAGAAACTCTGCCAAATCAGACTGGAGCCTGGTGTTGCCATCCGGTTTCACCAGTCCTCAGTCAAATCGTCCAACCCATGCTAGCATGGAAAGCGGACGTTAAACGATGATGATGATGATGATGATGATATATATATATATATATATATATGACGGTCTTCTTTCAGTTCCCGTCTACCAAATCCACTCACAAAGCTTTGGTCGGCCCGAAGCTATAGTAGGACTGAACCCGGAACCATGTGGTTTGTAAGCAAGCTACTTACCATATAGCCACTCCTACGCCTATTATTAATTTAAAACAATGTGAATAAATTAGTACTACTTTTGACAAAATAATCTGAATACTAAAGGGTTAAGTAACATTTAAGAAATTTCTGATTTGAATATTAGCAATGAATTGATCTGGCAACAAACTGCAATGTCATAAACTCACTGACCACAGGTGAATTGACTGAAGATGAATTAAGAGAACAACTTGTAATAAATGAGTTTAAATGACATCAAGTCTTGCCTTTAGGTTATTTCTTGAGTGTACAAGCAGTGGACACTAAAGTTCTATAGTGGCACAGCAGAAGATCACTAGATACCAATAATATACTTTACTCTTTTACTTGTTTTAGCCATTTGACTGTGGCCATGCTGGAGCACTGCCTTTAGTCGAGCAAATCGACGCCAGGACTTATTCTTTGTAAGCCAAGTACTTATTCTATCGATTTCTTTTGCCGAACCGCTAAGTTACGGGGACGTAAACACACCACCATTGGCTGTCAAGCGGTGTTTGGGAGACAAACACAGACACAGAAACATATACACACACATACATATATCTATATATATATACATATATACGT
Source organism: Octopus bimaculoides (assembly GCF_001194135.2). Classification (NCBI taxonomy): domain Eukaryota; kingdom Metazoa; phylum Mollusca; class Cephalopoda; order Octopoda; family Octopodidae; genus Octopus; species Octopus bimaculoides. The sequence continues at coordinate 109,515,288 of NC_068987.1, forward strand.
ATATATATATATATATATATATATACGTATATACGACGGGCTTCTTTCAGTTTCTGTCTACCAAATCCACTCACAAGGCTTTGGTCAGCCCGAGGCTATAGTAGAAGACACTTGCCCAAAGTGCGACGCAGTGGGGATGAACCCGGAACCATGTGGTTCGTAAGCAAGCTACTTACCACACAGCCACTCCTACGCCTATCCAGACAAAAAAAATCTTCTTTATCATCTGGAAGAGAACAATTTCTTATTTCTTTACTGCCCACAAGGGGCTACACACAGAGGGAAGAGAACAATTTCTATGCCCTTTCCTGTAGATGCAATGCTTAGAGATTTTAAAGGATTTTCTGTGATTGTGATTACTTAGCTCTCTTGGTTCATCATCATCATGATCAATGTTTTAACATCCACTGTTCTATGCTTGCAAGGGTCAGACAGAATTAGTTAAGAGGATTTTCCACAGCTGGATGCCTTTCCTGTCTCCAACCCTCGCCCATTTCCCCTTGACGAATATGTTCACATGGAAGATTGGAAATGATGGTGGCATTTGCTAACGATTATTATGTGATGTGAAAGGAAGGAGACAGTAATACACACACACACATACATACAACCACCCAGATATATGATGATCTTCTTTCAGTTTCCGTTAACCAAATTCACTCACAAGGCTTTAGCTGGCTCAGGGCTATTGTAGAAGACACTTGTCCAAGGAGCCAAATAGTGGGACTAAGCCTGAAACAATGTGATTGGGAAGCAATCTTCATACAAACAGCCACACTTGCACCTTGATTCTAGCAGACATGGACCAATATATTTAGCCATTTTTGCAAGGTTATGTAGAAGAGTGGTAGCTTCAAAAAAGATGTCTGCAAAGACAGCAATATCATTAGCATAATCTGCATCTGTTATTGTGGAGACAGGTGATAAGGGGAGATGAATCTTGTTCAAGTGAAGCTGAGTTCTTTAACTCTGTCAATCAAAGTGTGATGGATGTAATCCAGATAGATGATAAATAAGAACAGTGCAAGTACATCACCTTGTAAAAAAAACTGCATTGATATCAAAGAAGATGCTGTCTCCAACAGGAGAGTGGACTTTATTTCTTGTGTTCTTGTAGAGCTTCATTATTATTCTTATCACTCTTTTCGAAGTACACTATGAGCAAGTAGAAAAAATTGTTCCATCTTGCCTCAGTGGACAGAATAAGTACTTACAGATTTTTAGCCATGATTCCCTCAGTGGTTCTTGTGATTGCTTAGACCAGGGGCTCTCAACCACTTTTTATCTATGGACCCCTTCGATTACTATTTTGCTCTGATGGATCCCCATAGCCATTCAATGTTTAAAAACTAAATTCCTATTTTGTTGTTCATACATTAACTTACGTAGGTTGAACTACATAAAATGTTAGAGAAAGAAACCAATACATACATCATCATCATCATCGTTTAACGTCCGCTTTCCATGCTAGCATGGGTTGGACGGTTTGACTGAGGACTGGCGAGCCAGAAGGCTGTTCCAGTCTCTAATCTGATCTGGCAAAGTTTCAACAGCTGGATGCCCTTCCTAACGCCAACCACTCCGAGTGTAGAGAGTGCTTTTATGTGCCACCGGCACGAGGGCCAGTCAGGCAGTACTGGCAATGACCACGCTCAAATGTTGTTTTTCATGTGCCAGTAAGGTGATGCTGGCAATAATAATGCTTGAATGGTGCTTTTTACGTGCCACCAGCACAGGAGCCAGTCAGTGGCCCTAGCAACGATTTAAAGCAGAATCTTTTCAGGAGTCCTTAAAATACTATTGCGGATCCCCAATTTACTATTTTGTTGCATTTACCCCCAAAAACCTTATATGGACCTTCAGGGGCCATGTGGACCCCAGTTGAGAATCAGACTTAGAGCTATCTTACAGTAGAGTAATTTTTTCTCTGAACTCATTTTAGTTTCTTTGTAAGACCTTCTTCAGTTCTGGCTGCATGTAGTTCAGCAACTGTTTGTTATACAATTTTGCAGTTCATCTGAACTGAGAGGAAGAGAGCATCTTGAGGATGGTCTTCTAACAGCATCCTGGGGTGTTCGTGCATGTAAGCATCAGGGGTTGAGAGGGTGGAAGATCGTTTCAGAAACAAAGCATGTAATTCACACTTGCGTGTGGTTTTTTTAAAATTTATTTTGAGCACCTTTGTTGAGTAGTTCGTCTATGATGATCCAAAGTGCTCAGTTAGGTGTTTTATTGCCCTTGGTTAACCATCAGTAAACCTTGATCGAGCAGATCTATGATCAATCAGAAAGATATTCTGGCTGCAACCACCTCGTTTTTTAAAAAAAATCTATCTTGAACTGTATTGTCCAATATATATATATATATATATATATATATATATATATATATATATATATATATATATTAAGTTGCTGTGAGTTGAGAGACATTTGGTTGTAATTTCTAGCATGTCGCGCGACCTTATAGTCTTGCGAGTTTTATGTATTTTGTTATGGTTTCTTGTGTAGAGATTGGGGGATCCAGCAGTGTTGGCATATTCCATATTGGCTCTAAGTATTTTGTCCACCCCTGTTTCAATGTATTTAATCGAAGAAATATTGTATACAGGAACGACAAGCTACTCAGTGAAGCAAATAATTTAACCAAGTGTTCAAGCCTCAACGCTTGAAGGTGCAACCTGCGAGAAATAGCAACCAAATCACGTCCCATAAAAAAAAAAATATGACACTATAAATAATTTAGTCGTAGATATACTGTCTGAATAAAAGATGAGATGGTCATCGACCATTTGATCAGGGCTAATCTGGTACTACACAATAAAGATAACCGTGTTTTGTATAATTAAGAAAAAGGTATTATATCTATGAAGGAAGACAGCTTGGTCACTGGTATTAAAGACAACTAGGAAATTAAAATATTAGAGGAATAACAAAGTGAAAAGGGAAAAAAAACAACCTATTTTATATTTTCTACTTTATTTGAAACGTCAATAATGATAATATTATTTCGGACCAGACATATAAAGAAGTAGAATAAAATCAAAAGCCAAAAAGAAACTTATTAAATAACACAGATTTATAAGTTATTCGAAGAATGTGAACGTAAGAAAATCGACACAAATAGTTAATTAATAGGTTTATATTAATTAAATACAACACAATACACTTAAGGTTGGTAATGAGTAGAGGTATATATTTATAGAACTTACTGTTTTCTATGTTTCTTCACTATTTAATGTGTAAAGTAGGTGTGACAGATGTAGAATATGAGGATTATTAAAAGAGAGCACAGATTTAGCAATTATCTTACTGAAGACATTAACAAACTGAATATCCAACATAAGTAATTGACCAAACTAACAGCTTTACTTTCGTAGCTGAAATATTTCAACTGAAATACAACACAATATGGGAAAACAAAATTTTAATTACATTTTTTTTTAAATTACGGAATATAAGATGGTAAAAAAAAATCAATATGCAGCAACATGAACAGGAATAGTTTTTAGACTATGTGGGAACTAGATGTTATTGGGATAAATTATTATAAATCATATCTTAGCTAAAGGCTGTTGTCTTTTATAATATTTATCTAGTTTTCATTATTTTTTTTTAGCATTTGTGAATAATATAGTCGATTCCGCTTAATTGCATACTGGATAATTACTTTTCGAAACAAAAAAAAAATGAAAAATTAACATGAAATGATTATAAATATTGACCGGTTAATTGCATATACAAATATAATCCCTTTCGGTTAATTGTACAAAATTTTTCTCGGATTGTGATATTTAAAAAAATTTGCGAAATATTGCATGATTTTATATATGCTTTTATTCATTTATTTATTTATTTATTGCGATTTTTAAAAATATAATGTGCCAATATTGCTCTGTCAAATTTTTACTGGGGTCAAACTATTTCGGCAGCCGCGGAAGATCTTTTTTCTTTTATTGATGGTGTGTTGCGGTCAGCTTGTTTGTCACCGGAGATATTTCGAGGTGGTAATAATAGTAGTGGTGGTGGCGGTAGCAGCTGTAGTACTTGTAGTGGTGGTTGTGACGGCGGCGGCGGTAGTAACGATGGTGATGGTAGTGGCGGCGGTGGCGGAGTTGAGCCGGGCGGAGTGCGATGGTGTCGAGTCAATTAGAATTTCGCTGTTTGTACCTAAATTGTTTCGTGTCAGATTGTTTGGAATTTCGCTTTTGTTGTTTATTTTTATATTGTTGTGGTGTTTAAGATGAATTATAAATTTAGGCGATGTTGCTGTAGTGAAAAAACACCCCACAAAAACCCGAAGTCACAGTTTTGAGTAGGAAAAAAGTTACAGGGAAAACTGCATTTAATTTAAAGCAATAAAGTGATTAATTGTTAAGTAATTAAACTAATACATCATTCCACTCAGGACCGATTTTAGCCAATTTTTTTTTGCACTTCAAAACCATAAGAGAAGCCTTTTCGGTAAAAAAAAAAAAAATTAATATTTTCAGAAGAAAAAGTGAGTGATTTAAGGGAGATTTGGCTGTTGTTTCTAGCACATCCTAAGGCAACCCTTCTCGTTTCTTTCTCGCATTCGAATGTGTTGATGCATTTCAATATTTTTCTCCCCATGAATACATTTATATGCTTAAAAAAAGATACCCATTTTTCTGAAAGTTATAATGGAAAAAAGTCAGATCGTGTGAATTTTCCGAAATTCCTCTCCCCTCCCTCTCAGAAAAATTATTTCCCATAAATCCCTGTATACTCTAAATCCACAGCATCTAAGCGGTATT
>NC_068987.1:109520192-109524794 GCF_001194135.2 Octopus bimaculoides
CACACATAATGAGCTTCCACTACCTTTCCGCCTACCATATTCATTCACAAGGAATTAGTCGGCCCAGGACTATAGCAGAAGACACTCGCTCAAGGTGCCGAACCCAAAACCACGTGTTTGCAAAGCGAACTTCTTAATCACATAGCCATATCTGGAGAAAATTGTTTTAGTTGTATACTGTCAACTTAATGTGACAGTCCCCTGAAGGGAATAATACTACTGTTGGTTAGACCTAGGAAGCTGCACCACTTCCTAGGTCTAACCAACAGTAGTATTATTCCCTTCAGGGGACTGTTACATTAAGTTGACAGCATACAACTACTTCATCGTATCACTTCTGCATAAATCTCTCTGAGAAATTTAGAAATGTATTATTTCGAAAATTGTTTTGTTTTCTCTAAATTTCGATTCTTTTAAATCCCCCACTCCTTTTTCTAGCTTCCGGAATGCCCACTCCCACTTCATCTCATCTCCATACCAACCTTCCAGATGTTTTAAAACCTGTTCACTCATTTGTGCATGCATGGATACCTGTTGAACCAGCAGATGAAATGTGGGAGGCATCAATGTGGTCTCTCAACATGCTAGAAATAACAGCCAAATCTCTGGAAAATAATTTTTTTTCCCCCAGACTTTCAATTTTTGTATCATCCCTCACCCCCGACTTCAGGAATAAGAACTTCTACTCCATAAAAATATATCTGTACACTTCTTTCCACTCGCACCAATGAACCTCCACAGAAATATTTTGGTAAATTTTTTTACCCCCCCCCCCACATTAACAAGAAGATAAAACAGTTTCGTTACTATTATGTTAGTAACGACAACCGATGCTGGGGTGGAGGACAAACACAGACGCACACATACATATACATATATATATACACATATACGACAGGCTTCTATCAGTTTCCGTCTACCAAATCCACTCACAAGGCTTTAGTCGGCCTGAGGCTATAACAGAAGACACTTGCCCAAGGTGCCACGCAGTGGGACTGAACCCAGAACCATGTGGTTGGTAAGCAAGCTACTTACCACACAGCCACTCCTGAAACTTGAAATTATGTATTGTATCTTCAATAGACTATATATGTTCTCTTTCACGTTTGAATTTAGATTTAATCTTTAACCAGCCACCTGCTCAGTAGCAAGGTTGTAAAGGAAGGAATCTTGTTTTGTTCATCATCCTTTCAATCATAAGGTCTTGCAGATTTTTGAATTAAGAAGTTGCATTCTCTCCCCAAGAACCTAAATTCAGCCCTAGACTTTGCTCCAGACATGTTGGCATATATTCTGTTGCTCCAATAATAATAGATATTAAGTTTATGCATGAAATCACTAATAAAAACTTATCCAAAATTCTGACTGCCTCTGAACCACATGGTTCTGGGTTCAGTCCCACTACATGGAACCTTGGGCAAGTGTCTTCCACTATAGTCTCGGGCTTACCAAAGCCATGTGAATGGATTTGGTAGATGGAAACTGAAGAAAACCCGTCATATATATGTATATATATGTATATGTATATATATGTATATGTATGTGTGTGTATGTGTGTCTATGTTTGTCCCCACAACATCGCTTGACAACCGATGCTGAACCACTAAGCTATGGGGCGTAGCTTAGCGATTCAGCAAAAGAGACCGATAGAATAAGTACTAGGCTTCCAAAGAATAAGTCCTGGGGTCGATTTGCTTGACTAAAGGCGGTGCTCCAGCATGGCCACAGTCAAATGACTGAAACAAGTAAAAGAGTAAAAGAGAGTGTGACAAGTAAAAGCACTCACTACACTGTCGGAGTGGTCGGCATTAGGAAGGGCATCCAGCTGTAGAAACTCTGCCAAATCAGATTGGAGCCTGGTGCAGCCATCTGGTTCACCAGTCCTCAGTCAAATCGGACGTTAAACGATGATGATGATGATGATGATATATATATATATATATATAACAACACTATTAACAACACTAACAGCACCAGCTAATACACACACATATATGCATGTACATTATGACACATGATTTAAAATTAACTCACCCCATCCCCACCATTCCCACTCTCCTCATTTCCCCTTGCACCTCTACTTCATCCTGTCCTTATCCCATCTCCAGCCCCACTCAACAAACATTTTTGAAGTCAATGTGGCTCATTTGGGTCCAAATGCAAGGGACATAACTCCAAAATATTTTTTTCTATGGCTTTGATCTGGGTGATTTCTTTGCACCAATAGCCCCAAGAGCCACAAGTTAGATATGAAACTTTTGGTCCTCTGATGACGGAACCCATGCTATGCTGTTCTGATGACTGCTGGAGATGGTTTTCCACCTTCAGTTTGAAACAAATTGGTAATTTGACTATTAGGAGTCTATAATATTGTATATCATCACCACCACCACCACCATCATCATCATCATCATCATCATCACCACCATCATCATCATCATCATCATCATCACCATCATCATCATCATCATCATCATCATCATCATCATCATCATCATCATCATCATCATCATCATCATCATCATCATCATCATCATTTGTTCTTCATGCTGGGTTGGATGCTTTGTCAGGAGCTGGCTCAGCTGGAGAGCTGCCTGAGTGCCGTTTTGGCAGGGTTTCTATGGCTGGATACCCTAACCCTAACCCTAACCCTAACCCTAACCCTAATACCAACCACTTTATGCACACACACACATATGCATGTATATTTATTAGAATATGTACATGCATATATGTTTGTGAATACATATACATGTATATGCATATATATTTCTATACCTTTATATAAATATCTGTGTGTGTGTGTGTATATATATATATATACAGGTGCAGGAGTGGCTGCGTGGTAAGTAGCTTGCTTATCAATCACATGGTTCCGGGTTCAGTCCCACTGCGTGGCACCTCAGGCTAGTGTCTTCAACTATAGCCTTGGGTTGATCAAAGCCTTGTGAGTGGTTTTGATAGATGGAAACTGAGAGGAGCCCATCATATATATATATATGTGAATGTGTGTATGTGTGTGTGTCTGTTTCTCCCCCCACCATTGTTTGACAAATGTTGCTGGTGTGCTTACATCCCTGTCACTTAGTGGTTCAGCAAAAGAGACTGATAAAATAAGTACTAGGCTTACAAAGAATAAGTTCTGGGGTTGATTTGTTTGACTAAAGGCTGTGCTCTAGCATAGCCACGGTCAAATGACTAAAACAAGTAAAAAAATATATATACATATAATATGCATATATATGGAAAGTTCCTGGCTTTGGGTAAAAGAAAATACAGGAGGATCAGTTGATTATGATTTTATTCAACATATTCCTTTCTCAGATTCACACACTTATTGCAGCAATCCTTCAGTTTTCCCAAACTTTTTAAAAGCACTCGGAAGGTTTGACCTCCAGCTAGGCCTTTCACAATACCCTTTTCAGCACCCCTTCATATATGATGGACTCTCCTGTAAAACATGTACAACTGACCAACCAACACATTTAGTTAGTGTATGAAACAATGAGTATTTAAGTATTTAAATCTTGACTAGAACCAGCATGACAGTATGACAAATGGACTTTGAATTCCTGACATAGTCCACCTGACAGGGTACCATACTGTTTCTGTCTGTCTGATTTTGCATAGACAGAAACCAACACATGTTTAAATGTGTGTATGCATGCATACATGCTTGTATGTATTTATAAATGTATGTATGCATGCATGTATATATGTGTCTTGAGTGTGACTTTAAATGGCAGCATCCAGTAGTGGAGCTCTGATTCAACAGTTTCAGGGCTTTGATGAGCATGGAATCATCTATTAGCTATTATTTGTTCATATGTCTACTCTGCCCTTTGCTAGAAGCACTTATCAGGGTCTTGGCTATGGACTAACTTCTATGTTAACAACTGTGAGTGAAGGACCCCTAATTCTCAGCAGACCTTCTTTCCAGGAGAAAGTAAACCTGTATAAAAAATCCAAAGTGCATTTGGTTTCTGTTTCTCTCATCTTCTGTTATACTAACAGTTTTGTCGAGCAAATCGACCCCAGGATTTATTCTTTAGAAGCCTAGATCTTATTCTATCGGTCTCTTTTGCCAAACCGCTAAGTTACGGGGACCTAAACACACCAGCATCAGTTGTCAAGCGATGTTGGGGGGGACAAACACAGACACACAAACATACATATATATATACATATATACAACAGGCTTCTTTCAGTTTCCGTCTATCAAACCACTGACAAGGCTTTGGTTGGCCCGTGGCTATAGTAGCAGATACTTGCCCAAGGTGCCACACAGTGGGTATGAACCTGGAACTATGTGGTTGGTAAGCAAGCTACTTACCACACAGCCACTCCGGCGCCTATACATGCATATATATATATATTTATATTTATATATTTATATATTTGATCCTTTATATTGAACACTCAATATTTCATCTACATTCAATACTTTATTTCATGGTGCCATCCATTTTTATTTTATTTTATTTTATATTATATATTGTATATTATATTATATATTGTATATTCCATATTCTATACCCCACATTAGTTCTGCAGGAATATAAATAAAACATAAAAAACAGACAGTGTTGGAACTCTTTTAAG
>NC_068987.1:109525224-109527735 GCF_001194135.2 Octopus bimaculoides
TGTATGTATATATATGTGTGTGTATATATCTATGTATGTATGTATATGCATGTATGCATTAAAAAAAACAAGCATATTTTTCATGCAGAATTTAAGTAAGCCAGTGTAGAGAATGGAGGAAGCTTGGTCTACGATAACTACAGACATGTATGAATTATCAAGTGCTGAGCTCATTAGCCACCAGCAAAGCCATAAGTGTGAAGTGCACGAAGTTCTTAATGGTCAGTGATGGTCTTCCTTGGTCAAGAGTGGACAACCATCATGTATGTATGTATGTATGTATGTCATTATTTAGTTTATTTCAAGATTTCTTGCCAATAGAGAAAGAACCGGATTCTAACCTAGATCCAAGGCTCCTTCATTGGAATTTCAACATCAACAGGGTGTATTTGTTTGTATGTATGTATGTATGTATGCATGCATGCATGAATGAATGGATAGATGGATGAAGAAGGTAAAGACCAATGGAGAGACAAGTTTTAACAAAGATGTAATTAGGCGTAGGAGTGGCTGTGTGGTAAGTAGCTTGCTTACCAACCACATAGTTCCGGGTTCAGTCCCACTGCGTGGCACCTTGGGCAAGTGTCTTCTTCTATAGCCTCGGGCCGACCAAAGACTTGTGAGTGGATTTGGTAGACGGAAACTGAAAGGAGCCCGTCGTATATATGTATGTGTGGTTAAGAAGTTTGCTTCCCAGCTACATGATTTCGGGTTCAGTCCCACCGCGTGGCACCTTGGGCAAGTGTCTTCTGCTATAATCCCGGGCTAACTGAAGCCTTGTGATTGAATTTGGTAGGCGGAAGTTACTGCCGTGTGTGTATACGTCTGTGTATGTGCTTGTGCCTCTCTCCCAGAGAGTGAGAGGGGGATATGTATGTGTGTGTATATGTTCGTGTGTCTGTGTTTGTCCCCCCAACTTCGCTTGACAACCGATGCTGGTGTGTTTACGTCCCCGTAACCTAGAAGTTCGGCAAAAAGAGACCGATAGAATAAGTACTAGGCTTCCAAAGAATAAGTCCTGGGATCGATTTTCTATACTAAAGGCGATGCTCCAGCATGGCCGCAGTCAAATGACTGAAACAAGTAAAAGAGTAAAGAGTAGTATAATGCTTGAAAGGAAGGGAAATATCCTTTGACGATTAGGATGCTAGTCCTTCACCAGGAGAAAGGAAAAGAAAGAAAGAAAAAAAAAGTGTGTGTGGGGGGGGGGACAAGAGGAAAAGAAAGAAATTAGAGGCCACGAGTGAATGCGGTTCTATGAGGGGTTAGGAAGAGGAGAGGAGGCGAAGTGGTGAGTGCATGCATTGGAGGGTGTCCGTATAAAAGAAGGTGTGTGTAATAGTGTGGGGTGTATAGAGGTGTGCACATGTAGGATGGTCGTGATGTGAGATAGGGAAGGTACAAGAAGGTACAGAGGTAAACGTATTGTAGGTAAGCGGAAAGTGTAGGGAAGTGCCAGGGAAGCTAGCAAAACATTGAAAAAAAAACACGATACTTAGTGAAATAAGATAAATAATAAAGAATGAAATATATATATGTATGTAATTAGGATGTAATATGTAAAACACCAAAAGCTTTCTAGATGCGGTTATGAGAAACTAGTATAACCATCTGGATTGTTAAAATATAGGCTTTCAAAACCGAGTACGTGGACATCTGAAGTCACTGTCGCCATCAGATATGGAGTATACGAATGTTAATGAACCCCTCCAAACGTCACAAAAGCTTATATTTGAAAAAAAAAAAATGCAGCCCCCTAACTCTGCCATTTTATTAAAGCGATTCCAATTTTTACCATCTGTTTCTACGATAAATCATTATGAAAGCATGTCAAGTAAATTTTATTAATATTAGTTTTATCAGTAATACAAATGATAATTTATTATTTTTTTACACATACTTTGCATTTTTACATTCAGTAATCAGCTACGAAACAATGGCTGCCGGTTTGGTGGATTAGTTATGTCTATATTGAAATGTATCACTAATGTCTTTGTGTTGGTTATAAGTTCTTTGCTGTTTGGAGAAAAGAAATCTAATATTTCTGAGGAATCTCTACATCCGACAGATCGAAATAATTATTCCCAGAGTATTATACTTGCTCGTGCAGACCGCCACTAGTTTGCTCATTCGTTATTTTTGCCATTGTTTTACCTAAATGGCTTAGATTCCTCTCTGCTATGATCAGTTAATGTTTTGTGTTGTCTGTTAATAATCTTCTCACGTTTCTACATCTGACTGCACCAAATCATGAAGAAATATATAAGAAAAACAGTAAGTTCTTCAAATATATCTCTACTGAAAACCAATTTTATGTGCGATTGATAAAAAAATATACATAATTATATGAATTAGCTATTTGTGTTGTTATTTTTTATTCATCAAAGGTATTTTCGAAGAAATTCTTCTAATGATATTTATATCAGTGTTCATTATTAATAAGCTGCTTTCTGCATTTTATTTTATCTTGCAGCTTTTTTATATTTCTGTTCTGAAAAAAAAAAAAAAAAA
>NC_068987.1:109527745-109536910 GCF_001194135.2 Octopus bimaculoides
AATCGTAATTATCAAATTGCCAAAAAAAAGTTATTTTTTAAAAAACTTATTTCTTATTTCTGTGATTTCTTTTGTTTTCTAATTTCTTTTTGCAACATCAATAATATATGTAACCGATCCATCTTCCCTTATAGCTATTTACCTTCTTAATTATGTAAACAACAGTTTGCTTTCGATCCATATGGTTCAAGGGGGGGATTTCCAGTGCGCGGCACATTTGGGCAAGTGTTTAACCCCGAGTTGCAAATGACAAAAACTGTATAAAGGCCACCGTAAATCATTTATATATCGTATACCGTTCACTAAATGTAAGCATAGACAAGGAAAAGCCAAAACGTGGCTGGTCGAATGAAGTTTCCTGCGATATTTGTTCTGCACCGAGTTGCAGACATTGATTCGTACGACGTCAGAAATGTAGTGAACGAATGATTGGCCCATTGAGACTTGTAACCAACGACGCCACTGTCACATGTTTATCAATTGAGCGAATGTTACGTGAGAATATGTATTTTAAATATTTTATTAACGTTAATCAGTATTATTATTATTACTACGTAAACTAAAGCGGTGAGGTGGTACAATCGTTAGCAGGTCCGGCAAAATGCTTGGCAGCATTTCGTCCGTTTTTACGTTCCGAGTTCTAATTTCGCTGAGTCGATTTTGCTTTTCATCAACCCACTACTGTCAAGTAATTAATGTAATTAACTTACTCCCTCCTGCGAAATTGCACGCCTTGTAAATGCAGGGCGACGAACTGGTCAAATCGCCATCTGCATTTCGTCCGTCTTTATGTTCTGAGTTCAAATTCTGTTGAGATTATCCTTTACATTATTTCCTCCCCCAAAATTTCAAGTCCTGTGCTTATAGTAGAAAGGATGGTAATTTTTCAGATTAACACCCGCACGATTACCTAACCCTAACCCTGACCCTAAAACCGTAACCCTAACACTAACCCTAAACCCTAATCCAAACCCTAACACCTTAAGGCTGACCCTAAAACCCTAACCCTAACACTCTAATGAAAATCGTGCAGGTGTTAATCTGAAAAATTACCGAAAGGATTATTATTAGATAAACTTTACTTTTCATCCCTCTGAAGTCGATCTCTCTTGGGTATATAAAGTAACCGGTCAAGTACCCTGGGTCAGTTAAATCGATTGATATCTTCCTTCCAAAATTGCTGGCCTTATAATCATTTGTAATGTACTCTTGTTGTCAAAACTAAAAACTGCCAACAGTCTTCTTAATTAGAGAGAATGGTGCACCTGTTCAAAAGTGACGAGTGAAACCATTACATATTTACAATTTCATCTTACCCTAAACGCAGAGACAGTTATTTGTAGATGTAATAGTATATTTCGCTGACTGAAAACGAACGATCAGAATGAAATTAAGCCCGTTGAAAAAGAGAACAAAACAAAACAAAAACAGCTTTTTCATTTCTTTTCTTTCTTTCTTTCTATCTTTCTCTCTCACTCCCTCTTTCTTTCCCTCTCTCTTCTCATCCTTCTCTCTCTCTCTTCCTTCCTTTCCTTCCTACCCCTCTCTTTTCCTTCCTTCCTTCCTTCCTCTTTCTCTTTTATCCTTTCTTTTCTCTTTTTCTCAATCCTTTCTTCTTTTCTTTCTCTCTTTCATCCTTTCCTTTTCTCTTTTTCTCTATCCTTCCTTCCTTAGGAGGAGGAGGAGGACACTTTTATGATTTTATTCCATGGAGCCCCAGTACAGTCTGGTTTGTGCCGATAGCATGCGAACGACACTTGCTTGAAGAAGGTCAAAGCGTGAAGGGTGATGATCGTCTGCGTAGGAAGGACTGTTTGATCGGAAGCAACCAGTTGTATGTCATTATTGTTGGGACAACAAATTTGAGCTCTCTCTCTGTTCGTTTTGATGGAATGTAGCTTTAGAAAGAGCTCCAACAACATACTATAGTATGACTGCTTGAGAGATAATTAGAGATCTTAAGTAGACAACTTCTGAGGTTCTGACGCCAAACAGATTTCAAGGATTTGGTAATGTGAAGAGCAACAGCATGTCTTACACAGGAGAGGAAATGTCTGTTACATGTGGCTCCATGAAAACTGTTTTGGCAGCTTTTGAGAAGGCATAGAAAAGATTTAAGAAGTTGGGTAATTATTTACACCAGTTACTGTCTCTAGGGGAAAAAGATTAAAGAATTTGGTGAGCGCTGGAGGTGGGCACTGTTTTAATTTAATGGAAAATATTCTCTCTTTCTCTTCCTTCCTTCCCCCCTCTCACTCTGTCTTCCTTCTTTCCCTTCCTTCCTCCCTTTTTTCTTTCCTCCCCCTCATTCTTCCTTCCCCTTTCCCTATCTTCCTCCTTTCTTTCTTCCCTACTCCTTTCTCTTCTCTTCCTTCCTTCTCTCTCTATCTTCCTCCCTTCCTCCTCCTCTTTTTCTTCCTTCTCCCTGCTCTCTTTCTTTGTGATCTGACAAAACTGTTGTTCAATCCTTGGCCATCCATTAGACCAATGAACAAAATCTTTCCTACCACGACTCTCCCATCGCGTTTTCGTGAATAATGTATCAACAACTACTTAATTCAAGGTGTCCCTTTTTTTAAAGAAAGTTGGGTGAGTTTTGAGGGAAATTTTGGTACAATTTCTAGCAATTAGAGCAACAGCATAGCAGTTTCTTTGTTAACATGATCTGACAGTTTTTTACGGTCGAAGAATGAGAATTTGAGAAGGTTTGCGTTTTATGCTATGGTTTTGTCTGCGACATTACTACTTATGGAGATGTTTTGATTAAGGAACGGAAGGTAGTAGTATTAGTCCTGCAAAGAATGCTGGAAGCCAGTTGTGTAGCTAAGTGGGAGATCTGCCTCTGGGTATTTCTTTTATAGGGGTGGAACTTTTATAAGCTTTTATAGGAGCTAGAGATAAGGAAGAGTGGAAAACTCAAGGGCTGTTTTGGGTGGCCCACGCTCTATCTATGTCATTGCTGAAAGCTTGGCACCAATTTGGTAGATGCAGGAATTGTTGTTGTGTAGTTACATCTTGATCCTAATTAATAAGACCTTTGACATAAGTAGTTAACTAGACAACTTGTATCTCTGAATATGCCATATTCCCATCTTGTTAAGAACCATTCTGCACATTCTGACATTCGCAGGTTGGTTGTGTGTTGTAGTCAGGACATGTACTTGCTCTTCTGCCTTGTCGTTTTCTGTGGACAATGGAGGTAGGAAGTTGCACTTGTTTTGAATGCCCCTCTTGCATGTCTTCACTTTATTATTGGTGCTATGCAAGGCAGCGAGCTGGGAGAAATGTTAGCTCACCGGGCGAAATGATTATAAGGTTTTAATTGGCCCTGGGCTATAGTAGAAGATACTTACCTAAGGTGCCATGTAGGGGGACTGAACCCAAAACCATGTGGCTGGAAAGCAAGCTTCTTAATTTCACAGCCATGTCTGTACCTGTCTTCCTCTGTAAATATTTTCTTATTGGTTCAGTCTTCAATTTCTCTTGTCTATTTTCTTCAATAGCCTGTCCCTTTGTATCTTTCTTTGTCCCTTAATATTTATACTGTTTTGTTTTATTGCTTCAGAATTCCTCACCAAAGATACATCAAGGAATCAATGAAGAATAAGAAGGACTGAGCAATGACATTGTCAAGATCTACAACTTCAGTTATATAATAACCTTGAAGTAATTCATGAAATTATACAAGAATTATCTTTGTATTTAACAAACAACTAACGACAACATGGAGGAGACTTTACGTGAAAATCTTGTTCCTTCTACTGAAATAAAAACCGAGAGTAAAGATTTATCCCATGAAATGCAATTAAATATCACAAAGAAATTCTACACCTGTGAAGTATGTTTACTTATATTCTCTGATATAGAAAGTTTGACTAATCACAAATATATCCACACAGATAAAAAAACATATCACTGTGATATCTGTGGTAAAGTGTTTACAGTCCGTTCAAAATTGACTCGTCATAAACTCACTCACACGGGGGATAAACCATATCAGTGTAGTGTCTGTGCTAAGACTTTCTCACAGAAGAATAATTTATCTCGTCACGAATATACACACTTAAAAGAAAAACCATGCCAATGTGATATATGTGGTAAAATATTCTCTAAGAATTCAAAATTAGCTCGTCATAAATGTACACATACAAATGAGAAAGTATACCGCTGTGATATCTGTGGCAAAACATTTTCAAACATAGCTAATTTAACTAATCACAAACATACTCACATTGCAGAAAAACCATTTCAGTGTGATATCTGTGGTAAAATATTCTCAACAATTGGAACTTTATCTTCTCATAAACGTATCCATTCAGATGAAAAACCTTATCATTGTGATGTCTGTGGCAAAGCCTTCAAAGTACTTAGAAAATTAACTGCTCATAAACGTATTCATACTGATGACAAGCCATACCTTTGTGATATCTGTGGTAAGACATTTACTACAAATAGAACATTGACTGTCCATAAACGTCTTCATGTTGATGAAAAACTCCATGATTGTGATGTCTGTGGGAAAACGTTTTCTAAAAGCAAAATATTAACCATCCATAAGCGTATTCACATGGATGAGAAACCATACCACTGTGATGTCTGTGGTAAAGCATTTTCTCAAAATGGATATTTAACTTACCATAAGCTGATTCACACAGGAGAAAAACCATACCACTGTGCTATTTGTAGCAAAACATTTTCTCGGAATGATTACTTGAAACGTCATGTACGTACTCATACAGGAGAAAAACCATATGAATGTGATATCTGTGGTAAAAGATTCTCTGGAAGTGCAAATCTATCTTGTCATAAACGTATACATACAGGTAGTAAACCATACCATTGCGATATCTGTGGTAAAACATTCTCAACAACTGGAAATTTATCTTGTCATAAGCGTATTCATTCAAACGAAAAACCATATCAGTGTGATATCTGTAATAAAACATTCTCTCAGAGTGGGCATTTAAGTAATCACCGAAATATTCACACGGGGGAGAAACCATACCAGTGTGATATCTGTGGTAAAAGATTTGCGGTAAGTGGAGATTTGTCTCGTCACAGACGTATTCACACTGTTGAGAAACCTTACCAGTGTGATGTCTGTTTTAAGAAATTCAGTGTTAGTGAAAATTTAACTTCTCATAAACTTATCCACACAGAGAAAGCACACCAGTGTGACATCTGTAATAAATTATTTGCCAGAAAGAGATATTTAGTTCGGCACAAACATATTCATACTGGTGTGAAGCCATACCGCTGTGATGTCTGTTCTAAGACATTCTCTCGGAAGGAATATTTGACACATCACAAACGTATTCATAATGGAGAGGAAGCATATCATTGTGATAAATGTGGCAAAACATTCTCAGAGAATTCTGAATTAAATTATCACAAATGTATTCGCAAGAGTGACAAATCACACCGTTGCAGTGTTTGTGGTAAAACTTTCACTCAGAATTTGGTCTTAACTATTCATAAACGTACTCACACAGGTGAGAAACCATACCACTGTGATATCTGTGGTAAAAAATTCTTGATAAGTGGAAGTTTGTCATCTCATAAACGTGTTCATTCAGAGTGGAACCCATATGAGTATGATACCTCTGGTAAAACATTTTCTGAAAACAAGCTTCTAACCAATCACCAAAGTATTCATGGACGTGTAAAACAATATCGCTATGATAGCTATGGAAAAGAATTGTATCAGAGTGGAGATTTAGCTTACAATAAACATATTGACGCTGGTGAAAAACTCTACCAGTCTAATATCTTTGGTAAAGAACTCACTGTAAATGAAAATTTAACTTCTCATAAGAATATTTATGCTGGTGAGAAACTGCATCAGTGTGATATCTGTGGTAAAGTATTTGCACTGAAGAGATATTTAATAGTTCACAAATGTATTTTCACAGGTGAGAAACCATACCACTGTGACATGTGTGGTAGGACTTTCTCTCGAAATGAATATTTAACACTTCACAAACGTCTTCACACAGGAGATAAGCCATATCAGTGTGATATCTGTGCTAAAACATTCTCTGCGAATATAATTTTAACTTGTCATAGACGTTTTCACACAGGAGAGAAACCACGCCGTTGCGATATCTGTACTAAAAGATTCTGGTTTAAAGCTACTTTAAATAGGCACCAGCGCACTCACTTACCAAAAATATCCTTCTAGTCATCTTCCATAAAAATCATGTGGTTTACACGCAGCTGTGTTCCACTGGTAAAGAACTCTGCCAAGTATACTTAGAACACATCCTCTACCAACACCACTGGAAGGTATTATGAGCTTTAGCACTGCCATTGAGATTAAAAAAAAATCAAACAATACCTTTGTGTTCTTTGTGCTCTATTGCTTCACAAAACTACTGTAGAGTCTTTTGGGTCTGTGCCCAGAGTGTCGCAACTTCTTGGAATCTTCCACTCTACCATTCCTCCAGCAAGGACTTCCTCTGTTGGCAACACATCTGTTGTGAAAACTTCCCCATTTGCCATGCACTTAGCTTCCAACTGACCGAAACTCACTACAAACCTTTCTTCTGAATGCTTCTGTTATCATCAACACACTGTCATGACGAAACTAGAAAATACCTATCCTGTGGAGTTTATGTGTTATCACATCTGTTGAAGTAGAAGACCAGGGTCCCTTTTTCAGACATAAGAGATTGTTAAAAAGCCTACAAAGCTGCAGCTTAGATTGCAACAAGGACCTTCTTTATAGAATACAAAGATTGTAAGAATCCAACTAAGTATCAGGGAACAACGATGTCTCAATACAACACAACGTTCTTATGTTGGACACTAAATATGATTATGACTAGGGTCAAAACCCCTTTGGTCATAAATGACCATGGGATTGCACCTAGAAAGCTCCCTTCGGAAGCACAAGTCTGGGAAAGGTTATTTATGGAAGATCAACAGTCACTCATGCATACCAGCCTCCTCTCTCCATGCCACTGACGTTATCATAGGGAAAGGCAAAAGTCGATACAGCTTGGCACCAGTGACATCACAACTCATTTCTACAGCTGAGTGAACTGGAGCAATGTGAAATAAAGCGTCTTGCTCAAGAACACAACACAGCCTGGTTCAAGAATTGAACTCACTACCTCATGATTATGAGCCTGACGCTCTAACCACTGGGCCATGCTCCTTCACATGACTGTGACTAGTGCTTGGGTATTCATCAAGTTGAGTCTATCAGTACGATTTGGGCTGTCATGACAGACTTCATGCAGCAGAAAATAAGTGTCGTTGGGTTAGGGTTACTTTTGCTGTTGAAGGCTTTCACTGGAAGGGACACCAGCTTGTTACAAGGGGATCTTCCAGCTATTGTTAGTACTCATTTACATATGAGCAAACTGGAGCAATGGAAAAGGAAGTTCTTTACTTAAGGACACGGCACCACCTCCTCCAGGAACTGAAACCACAATCTTATGATTTTGAGCCTTGCATGCTAACCACTGGGACCCATACCTTTAGTTAGTATTTGTTAACCACTGTACATTGTGTGAGAAGATCAAAGTTTATCCCTGTCTCCAGAGGGATATATTTACCCTGATGGGATATGACCCATCCCCTCTGGAATAGGAGAGGCAAGATGATATAAGACTATCTGATACATATTTAGTTCTGCAACCCTGGGACTATATCCTATTAGCCAGCCTTCTCACTTGAAACGAGTGAAGTAAATGGATTAACAGGTGTGGTGTATCTCAACATACAAAACTTTATTATGACTAATTTATTCAGTCTAAGGTTACACCATCAGAGGTTTAGGAAACAACTAATTACTGGTGAAAGTCTGGTCGTCTTTTCCATGTGGAAAAATATTTAAGCTTCACAGTAACAGCTATGCATAGAATCAAAATGTAACCTTAACCCATATATGCCCATAAAAAATTTCACTGTATTTAGATTAAACGTTATAGTAAGCTTTCACAATCTGGAAGAGAAGGACAATATGGAACTGTTAGCTACGGGTGTCGACTACCAACTGAACATTTCGTGTGCTGAGTCAGATGCTTCCCGGCGAGTTCATATCCAACACAAGTAGGAGCAGGTTTTGCATTGCGAAAATGCAACCAGGGGTATATGTTGGTTAATGATGAAACAACTATCTCTGGTTCACTGGAACCATTGGAACTATTTCAAATTATTCTCAAAAAGAAGAGCTGAATTTGTTTACTTCTGGACTGAGGATAAATGAGTACCAAATTCCATATTGGAACAAAATAGGGCACCACTTTCAAAAATACTAAATCATTTCTCATCTGCAACAAAAAAACAAAAGACTGAAGTCTGGTTTGATTCATTTTGCTTTTATATTAATTTAGAGGAGAACTTGTTGTACAAAAATTAGCAAAGCTAGTAGAATGATTAGATGGTTCAATGGACAGCATTGTTATTTTGATTACCATCAAGAACGAAGCCCTAATCTTGACAGACTTTACTGTGGGAGTCATCTTAACCCTTTTGTTGCCATATTTCTGTTGAAATATCCTGTCTTTGTTTCAATTAATTTTGAAAATAATTTAGTAAAGTATTTTTGTCATTATTAAGCTGTTGTTTGGAATGTAAAGTAACATGAAATTTTGATGGAAGCTTTTAATTAAGATCATTTTCTTTTGAATGAGAATTTTGTTATCACAGATTCAGGAATGGTCTCAGGCAGGTACCTAAAGGGTTAATGATTTACTCTTTGAAACAAAGGAACAACCAAAAAGACATTTTATTCATGTATTAAATGGGCTTAGCTATTAACTCTGCTAATTAGCCATCTCATGTAGCTTCAATTATTGTAAAAAAAACCCAAAAAACTAAAAAAACGATGAAAATGTTATTTCTAAAGATAGTTGTTAATAGTCCCCCAAATTATAATCTTATTAAAGTAGTTTTTCATTCAGAATCATTCTTGAGGCACATCTTTTATCAGTTCTCTTTTACTTTGTTTTAGTCATTGGACTGTGGCCATGCTGGGGCACCACCTCGAAGGGTTTAGTCAAACAAATTAACCCCAGTTTATAATTTTTTGTTTATAAAGTCTGGGACTTATTCTATTTGTCTCTTTTGCCAAACAGCTAATGTTACAGGGATGTAAACAAACAAACACTGGTTGTCAAGTGGCAGTGTGGGACCAAACATAGTTGCACGCCCCCT
>NC_068987.1:109537006-109544718 GCF_001194135.2 Octopus bimaculoides
TCCCACCCCCATACACGACAGGCTTCCTTCCAGTATCCATCTATCAAATTCCCTCTCAAGACATTGGTCAGCCGAGGGTTATAGCAGAAGCCTAGTGTGGTGTGCAGTGGGACAGAACCCAAAACCATATAGTTGGAAACAAGCTTCTTAACCTCACAGCCATGCCTGTGCCTATTGTTCTAAGTTCTGGGATTTCATTTTTCTCTTTAATACAAATACCTCATCCCTTCCAATCCAATTCAATCCATTTTTTCCCCCATGCTGGGATTGGTTGCATAAGTTTTCCCATAATGCCATATCACCATATCATTAAGCTCCTTGTCAATCCTGATTTAGCAAACCTTTGATGGAAGGTGCCCCAGTGACAACCAACCCTAAATATACAGACCTGTATATTTAGAACTGCCATGTCAGTTGTGTCATTCCTTATGTTAGTTGAGTGTGATTTGAGGGAAAATTGGCTGCATTTTCTAGCAGGTTGAGCAGCTACATGCAGGCTCCCTTTTATCACCAGATTTAGTGAATGTGGTCTTGAAAAATATTTCACCCCAACATGTTATTCGGTTTATCCTTAACTCTAGCATTTAGATTATTTTGTCAAATGTATCATTTCATTATTCATATCGTTTTGAATTAATCCTGCATTATTTTGTAGTTGCATGGATTAGTGGTCAGGATGTTGGACTCATGATGGTAAGATTGTGGTTTCGATTCCTAGACCGGGTGACATGTTGTGTTCTTGAGCAAGACACTTCATTTCACATTACTCCATTCCACTCAGCTGGTAAAAATGAGTATCTTGTGACAGACTGGTGTCCCATCCAGGAGTTAGAGTATAAAAATATATGCGCCTTGGAAACTAGGAAACTGGCCCCCTTTGTGTTTATATAACTCGGAAAGGATCTCTATCTTGAGTTGCAAGACTTGTTTATTTTTAGAATGACATTGTAGGGTAGGTGAGAAAGGCCAGATCTGGTCAGTTTGAACATAAGACAGGCAGAATATTTGGACCAGATTTGGCTAGATTAAATGTTAAAGAGTTAAAGCACTAATGTATGCTCATATTGATTTTTACACAGGCACACAGCTTCAAATTTGGGGCTGAGTATAGTTGATAATATGGACCCTAGTATTTCACTGGTACCCATTTTAATTCCCCAAGCCATCCCCACCACCACCACTACTAAAGATTAAAGGGAAAGCCGACCGGATTCAAAATAAACATGTTAAGGATTATAACTAAATACCACAAGTCATTTCATTCAGGGTCCCGAAGACTCGGCCAAACCATTCTATCCTTTGTAACCATGTTAACGAGATGTCCAATTATAAATTTTGTAATGAAATTCAAATATGCTACACTTTTATGCTTGGAAATAAAATGTCATTAAAGACCAACTCACCATCATCATCATCATTGTTTTAGTGTTTATTTTCCCATTCAATCATTAGTCATTTGTCATTTGTAGTTTGTGTCACAATTACTTTTTGGTCTTTTATCATTTCTGCTGTTTTACCTAGTATTCTGAGATCTAACTACTACTTCTTTTCATACCATTGAGCTTTTAGAAACAACAGCCAAATCTCCCTCAATTCACATCTTTCATTTCTTTTTAGAAAAAAATGCTACATCAGATAATGGAGTTACAGTTGAAAATGTGTTGGCACTCTGTTGCCTACGACGTCGAGGGTTCCAGTTGATCCGATCAAAGGAACAGCCTACTCGTGAAGTTAACGTGCAAGTGGCTGAGCATTCCACAGACACATGTACCCTTAACGTAGTTCTCGGGGATATTCAGCGTGACACAGTGTGACAAGGCTGACCCCTTTGAATTACAGGCACAACAGAAACAGGAAGTAAGAGTGAGAGAAAGTTGTGGTGAAAGAGTACAGCAGGGTTCGCCACCACCTCCTGCCGGAGACTCGTGGAGCTTTTAGGTGTTTTCGCTCAATAAACACTCACAACGCCCGGTCTGGGAATCGAAACCGTGATTCCGCTGTCCTAACCACTGGGCCATTGCGCCTCCATGGAGTTACAGTTATACTGTAACTAAAAACAAAAGTGAAGGAATGGTTGAGTTTGAAACCTTGCATTATCAATTTGACTTGCTGGCTGAAGATTCCTGTCTAACTCTCATAGACATATAATGATATTGATGCAAAGTTTTTGAATTAATCTAAGAAATGACATCTTATCAAACTTAGGTTTACACCCATGACATACACCCATGACATACACCCATGACATACAATAGCAGCTGTGTATTAAAAGGCTGGCTTCTTATTTGGACAGGTGTCATATGTATTCTTATTTCTTTACTGCCCACAAGGGGCTACACACAGAGGGGACAAACAAGGACAGACAAACGGATTAAGTCGATTAGATCGTCCCCAGTGTGTAACTGGTACTTAATTTATCAACCCCAAAAGGATGAAAGGTAAAGTCGACTTTGGCGGAATTTGAACTCGGAACGTAACTGCAGACGAAATATCGCTAAGCATTTTGCCTGGCGTGCTAACGTTTCTGCCAGCTCGCCGCCTGTCTTCGTGTAAGGACCTTGTGCCATTGCATATCATGAGAGATGACTAGCAAGGAATCTGTCCATAAAACAGATGTTAAATGATGATGATGATGATGATGTATACATTTATGGTTAAATAAGCCATCACTTAAAACTTGAAGTCCCAGTCAACACCAAATTTATAATAAATTTGACTATACTCTCAGCATTGACTTACCCCACAAGTAAATGTTCTGTTGTTACTACAAGGGCGTGTGCTGAAAAGTTCTTGGCTTTGGGATAAAGAAAATACAGGAAGATCAGTTAATTATGATTTTATTCAACATGTTCCCCTCTCAGATTCTCACACATACTGCAGGTTTTTTAAGCCCTGCAAAACTTGGAAGGTTGGATCTCCAGCCAGGACTTTCGCAATAACTTTAAAGACAGAAACTTTTCAGCACCCATTTGTAGCTTTGAAATTTTGTAGGTTAGGTATTGGACTAGCAGCTGTGGGTTTCATTTGTTTAAAAAAAAAAAAAAAATTACGAACTGCTGACATCAGCTATTAAAACAGATGTTTATAATCAAATGTCTATCAATCTATCACAGCACTGTATTCGTTTACAAAGAGTTAGTGGTAAATATGATTGAGACATATGTTGGAATATTGTTTATATTTCGTGGTTGTAGGAATGAAAGAGTGACTTGAAGGTATTATATCAACCATATATATATTGGTTATTGAGGTGAACAGAACAAGATCTGGGTGAATCAGTACAAAATTGCCGTTTTATGACAGTTGTGAAAAAATCTTGTTTATGATAACTCCCTAACTGCATTGAACACAACATTGGCAAGTTAATTGGATCAAATCTTTTTAGCATTATTCAGAAGTGAACAAACATTATCTTGTTATGGTGAACAAGAAAGATTTCTTTATCCAGAGTTTTTGTTCACTTTCAGCATAAAGAAATTCTTTAAACATTGTATAAAGGAAAAAAAAAATGTAAATCTAAATGTAATAATAATATGTAAGGAAAAGAAATGAAAATGAAAATGCAAAGAAGATAAATGATAAAATAGGTGCAGTGATGCACAAACCTGAATGGATCATCATCATCATCATCATCATCATGTATGTATGTCGTGGCACTCCGACAGAACAGCCCGCTTGTGAAATTAACGTGCAAGTGGCTGAGCACTCCACAGACACATGTACCCTCAATGTAGTTCTCAGAGAGATTCAGTGTGAAACAGAGAGTGACAAGGCTGGTCCTTTGAAATACAAGTACAATAGAAACAAGAAGAAAGAATGAGAGAAAGTTGTGGCGAAAGAGTACAGAAGGGTTCACCAGCACCCCCTGCTGGAGCCT
Source organism: Octopus bimaculoides (assembly GCF_001194135.2). NCBI lineage: Eukaryota > Metazoa > Mollusca > Cephalopoda > Octopoda > Octopodidae > Octopus > Octopus bimaculoides. Next base: position 109,540,884 of record NC_068987.1, read on the forward strand.
TGTGGAGCTTTAGGTGTTTTTGCTCAATAAACGCAATGCTCGGTCTGGGAATCGAAACCGCAATCCTATGACGAGTTCGCTGCCCTAACCACCGGGCCATTGTGCCTTCACATGTATGTATGTATGTATGTGCTTACATGCGTGTGTGTGTATATATATATAATATATATACACACATACATACATACATGCATGCATACATACATACATATATACATACATGCATACATACATACATGTGTGTGTATATATATATATATATATATATATACACACATACATACATGTGTGTATATATATATAATATATATACACACACATACATACATGCATACATGTGTGTGTGCAGGCGCGTGTTTTGGTTTCGACGACTGGGGCTGGCTTCCACGACTGAGTCCTTCAAAGTGGTGCTCCAGCATGGTCGCAGTCCAATGACTGAAATAAAGCGAAATAAAAGCTACCTCCACGAAGAAGTGCCGGTCACTCAAAGTGGATGGAAGAGGTGGAAGAGGGAGACGCAGCAGAACCCGGAACGAAGTACTGAAGGACGATCTCAGGACACTGAACCTTATGGAGGAGATGACAAAGGTCTGGGATATCTGACGCCTTGCTGTACTCAGGACGACCCAGAAGGAGTGTTACTGCTGCCCCCTAATGAAGAGGATACACTTGCAAGATCCCCAGTGCCAGTGCCATGTAAAAAGCACTCGTGCTGGTATCATATAAAAGCGTCTGCCTAAAAAGCATGCAGTACGCCCTGTAAAATGGTTGGTGTTAGAATGGGCATCCAGCTATAAAAAAAAACCAAGCGGAATCAGACTGGAACCTGGTGCAGCTATTCTGCTCGCCAACTCTGGTCAAACCGTCCGACATGGAAAATGGACGGTAAAGAATGATGGCGACAACGATGACGATTGGTGATGAATGGTAGGACGAGTTGAAAAGCTACGTTAAAGAGATGCATTCGAAGTTGGTACGACATTATGTCAACACACACACACACCATTCATTAACACATACATATTTGTTTTTCTGAAAGCAGACTTTATTAAAAGGATATCGCAAAAGAAAGAAAAAAGAAATACTTTTGACTGTCACTTTCCGTAAAATCAGAAACGACTAAAGGGAAATAACTCCTGTTTGTTAGCAATATGGAATGCCTAACAAAGAAAAAAAACCCCATCTTATTTTACTCTTACTCTTTTACTGGTTTCAGTCATTTGACTGCGGCCATGCTGGAGCACCGCCTTTAGTCGAGCAAATCGACCCCAGGACTTATTCTTTGTAAGCCTAGTACTTATTCTATCGGTCCGTTTTGCCGAACCGCTAAGTTACAGGGACGTAAAGACACCAGCATCTGTTGTCAAGCGATGCTGGTTGGGGACAAACACAAACACACACACACACATACATATATATATATGTAAACATATATACGACGGGCTTCTTTCAGTTTCCGTCTACCAAATCCACTCACAAAGCTTTGGTCGGCTCGAGGCTATAGAAGAAGACACTTGCCCAAGGTGCCCCGCATTGGAACTGAACCCAGAACCATGTGGTTAGTCAGCAAGCTACTTACCACACAGGGAGTAGAGATGAAATTTATTTTTCGATTTTCTGGGTTGATTACATGAAATACCAGTCATGTCGTCAGGTAGATTTATATTCTTATAAGACTTCTTTGATGTGAATAAAATTAAAATGTTTCAATACCAAAATGTACTGTATTTCTGAACGAATGTTGCACTCATCATCATCATCATCATCATCATTACTACCACCACCACCGTTTAACGTCCGTTTTCCATGCTGGCTTGGGTTGGACGGTTTGACAGGAGCTAGCCAGCCTGGGAGCTGTCCAGACTCCAATTGTCTGTTGTGGCACGGTTTCCACAGCTAGATACCCTTCCAAACGCCAACAACTTAACAGTGTGCTGGGTGCCTTTTATGCGCCAACGACACGGGGGCATTTTACGAGGCACCGGTATGTGTAAAAAATAAGCCTGTATATATGGATGACAGCGGTTTTACTTGGCTTGGCATGTCTTCTCAAGTACAGGAAATCGCCACAACGTACAAAGAAAAAAAAAATTCAAAGGTCCCTCCGAAGGCCTCGGCTCATAAAATCCGGTTTCCCGGATTCTGTGGCGTATGTATTTTTCTCATTGGACCGTCGCAGAATTACTCGTTTTTGTCAGCTGAGTGGACTGGAAATGAGATGTTTTGCTCATGAAAACAACGATTCACCCAGTCCAGGAATTGAAACCACAATCTTCTGGCCATGAGCGCAATACTGTAACCGCTAACCCACAAGTCAATGAGATTGTCTTCTACGTAATCGCTCAATCTGCTAGAAATAACAGCCAAATTTCCAGCAGATCACTCCCTACAGGTTTAAACAAAAGTACTCGTTGGATAATGTAGTCATAGATACCATAAATCCTCTTTTTTTTCCCCCAAAAATTTAAAGGTCAAAATTTCTAGTGCGTACTATACACGAGGTTAAAAATGAAAAATATTTTCTAAGCAAAATTTTTTAAGTGATAAATATGTAAAGGCAATTTACTTAATATTTATTTTTCACTGACGTTATTACTGTTATTTCTTTATTTTCTGCAAACAAAGTGCACAAAAAAGCTACACGTTTGCATTATTATTATATATAATAATAATAAAGGACGTTACCATATATACGTTTACAAACCAAGGATGTTATATAGACCTCATTGACTCAAGTTAGAGAAGGGGTGCGTATTATACACAAGGTTTAGGTTCTTCAGAGGTACAGCCCCCTAAAAATCCCCTGCGTATTATACTCAAGGGCGGACTATACTCGAGGATTTACGGTATATTGCATCTGGAAAAAACGAAATAATACAGGATGGTCAAGGGTAGAGTGACTTTAGATTATAGGTCTGCTTGATCAGGGACGACTTGTAACTAAACAAAGCAACAATCTTTAGGGATTGACAAATCGTTGCACTCAGTGGCGCAGCAAGAGTGTTTGCCACTCGGAGCGGTCCTCGGGTTTGATGTCCCCGCTCCTATACTGGCTTATACAGCAGACCTAAAAGTGCCGCCCAAGTAGGATTGCCCCAGGTTCCCACCTAACTATGCTACAGAATGCACTCACAAGCATCTACAACATACACATAAACGCTTAGAGCCCGATGAATCACTGCACTTTCTAATCTTCATGAAATACGTTAAAGCCCCGAAGGAATTCATTCACCAAGATATCAAATTATTCGCATCGATCTTGTCAAATGAAAAGAATTTGAAATCCAGACACGATCGACATAATTTTGATGTTCAACAAGAAGCATATGTGAATGGCACAGTCTCGGCAGCCTTTTCTACCACATCCTCAATATGTCAGAAAAACATGTTGTATCACAGAAGCAACACATTTTATTCTTCAAATCACAACTAGTTTTCGAAATAGTTTGCTACACGTTATCTGCGATAATTTCTTATTAGTAAGTAATATTATTATTTATTTATGCGCCCTTTTAAAGCCTAGCCAGGCTTACGGGCCCGGTTTCCCGGTTTCTATGGCAAATGTGTTCCCCACCAGCTGGACGGGATGCCAGTCCATCGCAGCGTTACTCAAGAAACAGGAAGAAAGAGTGAGAGAAAGTTGGGGGTGAAAGAGTACAACAGGGGTCGCAACCACCCTCTGCCGGAGCCTCGTGGAGCTTTAGGTGTTTCGCTCAATAAACACACACAACGCCCGGTCTGGGAATCGAAACCGCGATCCTCCGACCGTGAGTCCGCTGCCCTAACCACTGGGCCATTGCACCTCCACAGTCAGTAATATAGTGGCATGTATGTT
>NC_068987.1:109546407-109548778 GCF_001194135.2 Octopus bimaculoides
GGGGGGGGGGGGTCACTAAAGATTTTTCACTGTGGAGCAGATAACTGAGAGAATGACGATTGTGGGCCGCATAAGCATTTTAGTCAATATAATACAGCGAATACACAAAGAATAAAGACAACCAACATATCTATTTACCAAAAAGTTATCAAACAAGGCAGCGTAGCGATGAGATAGTATATATCACACCCAATGTGCACATATACTCTCTCTTTACTCTTTTACTTGTTTCAGTCATTTGACTGTGGCCATGCTGGAGCACCGCCTTTTAGTCGAGCAAATCGACCCCAGGACTTATTCTTTGTAAGCCTAGTACTTATTCTATCGGTCTGTTTTGCCGAACCGCTAAGTTACAGGGACGTAAACACACCAGCATTGGTTGTCAAGCAATGTTGGGGGACAAACACAGACACACACACATACATATATATATATACGACGGGCTTCTTTCAGTTTCCGTCTACCAAATCCAATCAGAAGGCTTTGGTCAGCCCGAGGCTATAGTAGAAGACACTTGCCCAAGGTGCCACGCAGTAGGAATGAACCCGGAACCATGTGGTTGGGAAGCAAGCTACTTACCACACAACCCTTTGTTTTCTTGTAATTAAATTGTGATAAAGTTTATTGGAATTCTTAAAAAAAAAAGCAAAACAAAACAAAACAGCGAAATTGTTTTCGTAAATCTCAGTGTTTAGAGTACTCGGTTTACGATCGTAAAGTCGTGAGTTCAATTCCCGGTGACGTGTTGTGTCCTTGAGCAAGACACTTTATTTCACGTTAATCCAGTCGACTCAGCTGGCAAAACTGAGTAGTACCTGTATTTCAAAGGGTCAGCCTTGTCACACTCTGTGTCACGCTGAATCTCCCTGAGAACTACGTTAAGGGTACACGTGTCTGTGGTGTACTCAGCCACTTGCAAATTAATTTCACGAGCAGGTTGTTTCGTTGATCGGATCAAGTGGAACTTTCGTCGTCGTAACCGACGGAGGACCGGTTAAATCTCTGCCTCTTTTACCTTTTTTTTTCTTTATCTTTTACCTGTTTCAGTCGTTAAACTGCGGCCATGCTGGGGCACCGCCTTGAAGAATTTTTAGTCGAATGAATTGAGCCCAGCACTTATTTTTTAAAGCCTGGTACTTACTCTATTGGTCACTTTTGCTGAACCGCACACGACGGGCTTCTTTCAGACGAAATACCGCTAAGCATTTCGTTAATTGCCGCTCCTGCTTTTGGGCGATTGAGACGGGTTATACTCCTTTTTTGATAGTCTAGCGAAAAAAAAAAAAAAAAAAAAAAAAAAAAAAAAAGCGAGGTGGCAGAAACGTTAGCACGTCGGGCGAAATGCTTAGCGGTATTTCGTCTGTCTTTACGTTCTCAGTTCAAATTCCGCCGAGGTCGACTTTGCCTTTTATCATACGTACTGGGGTCGATCTAATCGACTGGCTCTCTCCCCTAAAATTTCGGGCCTTGTGCCTGGAGTAGAAAAGAATATTTTAAAGCAATATTAAAGCAGCGTGTTGGCAGAATTGTTAGCATGCATGGCGAAATGCTTGGCAGCATATCGTCTGTCTTTACGTTCAAATTCCACTTGTTTGACTTATGCAAATTCCACTTGGTAGACTTTGCCTTTCTTCCTTTCGAGATGGATAAAACAAGTACCAGTTGATTACAGGAGTGGAGGTGGGTGTCGATGTAATCGACTTGCCTCCTGCCACGAAATTATTGGCTTCGTACCAAAACTTGAAACCAGTATTTTCAGGGAATACTAAAACAGCGGGCTGGCAGAATCGTTAGCACGCAGGCCAGAACATTGATGTAGAAATTTACAGAAAACCAAAAAACGAAGACAGATATATAAACAACAAAGAGGTACATTAGTTGAACGCTGGGGAAGGTGAGAGAGTCTTTTACGTTTCGAGCCGACGCTCTTCAGCGTCGTTGATACTGTTTCTCTTATGATTTAGGTCTAAACTTGATCGAGTATGTTTTATATATCATATTTTATTTGTTTCGCTCATTGGACTGCGCCTATGCTGGGGGCACTGCCTCGAAGGGTTTTAGTCGAATGAGTCAACCCCTAACCCTTATTATTTTAAATCCGGGTTTCATTCAATCAGTCTCATTTTATATTTATTTCCATAGCCTTGAGAAAGCATTTCGTATAGACGTGTAGTGCTAAAAAGCACAGTCAAAAATGCGGAGATCCAGATTTAGCAATTCCATCGTTGCTACTGGATGCTTTTCGTTTACTACTGATATACGGATACGTAAACAAACCAGTACCGGTTGTCATGCAGTGTGTGTTTGTGTGTGTGTATGTTTGTTATTTCTTTACTGCCCACAAGGGGCTGCACACAGAGGGGACAAACAA
>NC_068987.1:109548878-109551386 GCF_001194135.2 Octopus bimaculoides
CGCAGTGGGACTGAACTCGGAACCATGTGGTCGGTAAGCAAGCTACTTACCACACAGCCACCCCTGCGCCTACCTAAGTTTCAACCTCATCTCTTCAATGTCTCCCTAGCAGACTTCCTAAGTTTAACGCAAAGTTTCACGTTGGCTCTTTGTTCCTGTCCATGACACAATCGCAGACTACAGCATACATGTGATCACAAAAGCACACATTTCACAACTTGAGAATTAAACACAGCGATATTACACGGCACACTGCCCCATGAAGGTCACTGCTATCTCTTACTACGCACGCAACCATGTGCTGCCATCTGTTGGCGCACTATAGAACTAGACCGGGAACTTTTTGATTCCAAATCGTACATCCTACGAGAGTTATTGTACAAACATTACTCTAAGTACTGTATCATGTGTTATGGTGTTGGCAACAGCCATGGTGGCAAGAAAATATATACGTATCATATTGCTTACATCAGTGTGTGATATCTTGCTGTTAAGACCAACATGAGGTGTAATTAAAGAGTTGAGATTAGCACAGAATCGAATTTTGGATAAGCTCTAGCTCTGATTTATTGTATTGTTTTGGTGTATTATTTGTATGGCTGCTGCTTTTGAAGACATACATATCATACGTACATACACACTCATATGCACACACACACAAACACACAATGCATGCATGCATACACACACACATACACACATATCCATTTTGATATACATACATACATGCATATATATATATATATATATATACATACATACATGCATATATATATATATATATATAAACACATTTATGTACTAATATCTCCCTCTCTCTCTACATTTATGCACACGCAGATAAATATGCATACATATATTCGCACACACACACACACACACACACACACACACACACATATATAAACACATACATACATAGAGATACACTCATAGAGATACACTACCTACACACACACACACACACACACACACACACACACACATATAAGTAAATATTTATAGTTGCATCTGTTTTTGTTTGTGCATATACGTACACACACAAACGCACACACAGACATACACAAACGCACACACAGACATACACATAGGCATGTATACAACTACAAGTACTCACGCACGAACACACGTACGCATATACACGCATGCGTACGCATATACACGCATATACACGCATGCGTACGCACACACGTGATATAATGGCAGCTATGACTGATGCTGCCACTCCAAAGTTTTTGCTCTTTACAGTGCACAACTAATTATAAGTTGTCATTAGCGTCTGTATCATGTACACTTTTATTTAATTAGCCTCTTTACAACTCTTTCATCACTTTTATAATGAGAGTTCATTTGATTTTCGGAGTCGACTGTGTGTGTATGTGTGTGTGTGTGTGTGTGTGTGTGTGTGTTGGTTTGTTTGCGTCTGGAATGAAATTACTATGAATTCAGTTAACTACGTAAATGTATGTATGTATATATATGTGTATGTATGTATGTATATAAGCATACAAACTCATATACGAGTACATACACACACGCGCGCGCACACACATTCATATATACATACATATGCATATATGTTTATGCAAATGAATATCTATATGCATGTATGTGTGTATATGCATGTATGCACATACACACACACACACAGATATATGTATATGTATATATATATATATATCTATCTATATATACATATATATATAAACACACACTCTCACAGATACACACACCCACATATATACAAATATATACGCATACATATATGTATATTTATATATACATATATATATATATATATATATATACATCCAGATATATATATATAGAGAGAGATATATACAGACACACACACACACACATATATATATATATATATACATATATATATATACATACATACGTACATACATACATGCATACATACATACACACACACACATACACACACATATATATATGTACACACACACACACACATTTACACTTGTACGTATTTACGCATCCATTCATACCTGCGCATTATTAATCATATATTTATTGTTGTGCTTATGTACACATTCATTAAGTTTTGCTTTATGTATAATGAACCCAAGTTCATTTCAAGCCGTGTAAAAATCGTCAATCTCGACAGAGGATAATGTCCTCTAAAAGTGTTGATATAAACCAAATATCTAATTGTTATTTACTCGTACCCTTACACCAATTATATTCAAGAAATCAAGAACAACAATAACAGATTTCGAAAGCCTTGCAGAATAGCTACACTCTAGTCCTACTGTTTATATATATATCGCCATGATAGATCGCTGACCACTACACACATTTTTTTCTCTGCTTGTTTCTCTCTTTGTTTCCTTCTGTGTTCCTTTCTGTGGAAGAGCGTAGGCTCGAAACGTTAAAGACTTTTTCAATTCCCGAGCGTTATACTAATACATCTGTTTGTTTTCTACACCACCTGTCTTTGTCTTTTGTTTTTTTGTGAATTCTCCCTATATATATATATAT
>NC_068987.1:109551812-109552813 GCF_001194135.2 Octopus bimaculoides
ATATATATATATATATATATATATATATATATATATACACATTCATTTATGAACCACGCAGAGTTATACGTATAACTAATACATTCTTTTGCTGCCGATGACGAGATCTTTCCAGTTTTAATCTTCCTTACGTTTCCTTGACGCCCGTATTACCGCTGCTACTATAAATGCATTGTGGGATAGTGTCTGATATCCTGTCATATTGTGGGATATTGTAGATATCCTGTCATCTACCTTTTATCGTTTACTTGTCTCATTCCTCGATCTGCAGCCATGCTTTGGCACCTCCTTGGAGAGTTTTGGTTGGGCAAATCAACCCCAGTACTTTTGTCTTTTTTTAGGTCTGGTACTAGTCTCTTTCGTGGGACCGGTAAGTTATGGGCATGTAAATAAACTAACACCAGTTATCAAGCAGTGGTTGGGTCAAACAAAAACACAGACCCCCACCCCTACCCACGCACATAATACGACGAGTTATACACAACTTCCATCAAACAAATTCATTCACGAAGCATTGTCGGCATGGTGCCATAAAAAAAGACACTTGCCGAAAGTGCCGCACAATGGCACAGAATCCGGAATTATGGGGTTGCAAAACGGTCTTCTTAACCACACAGCCAAGTCTGCCTTCCACCATCAATAAAAGAAATATCGGCTTTACAAATGTAATGTATTGAGTACTTCATTGGGTCGTAGTATTCTCAATATTTGTTTGAGAGTTAGAACCAATATAAACACATACAAACACACGCAAGCTTATACTCACACACACACACACACACACACTCTCTTTCTTTCTCTCTCTCTCTCTCTCTCAATCTCTCTCTCCCTCACACACACCTATATAAATTTATGAGTCTTATGTACGTATTGACTCGACACTACTTGAGTCGACCTAGAAAAAGCAACTTCTCAATATACACACACACACACACACACAGGCACACGCATACTCATACATACATACATACATGCAGGAGTGGCTGTGTGGTAAGTAGCTT
>NC_068987.1:109553399-109554864 GCF_001194135.2 Octopus bimaculoides
ATAGGGGGAGAATTCACAAAAAAAAAACACGACAAAGACATGTGGTGTACACAACAAACACATGTATTAGTATAACGCTCTGGAAGTGAAAAAGTCTTTAACGTTTCGAGCCTACGCTCTTCCACAGAAAAGAACACAAAAAGAAACAAGGAGAGAAAAAAAAAAAAGGAATGTGTAGTGGCTAGCGGTCTATCATGGCGCGAATGATATATATATATATATATACATATATATATATAGTATAATATAAGGATTCAGAGAATTGTGTGGGTATTGCTTAAAGCTCCTTTTATGGACTCGGCTGACAGTCAACATAGTAATCCAAAACAAAGAATTATAATGTTGAGTGTCCATGCAGCGAAAATCTAGAAGATCTGATCGATGAAACTATTTCATGAAGAGTATATAAACCATAAAATTCAGGAATTATAAAAGGTGAATACATATCTATTTAAGCACGTAACATTCTTAAGATTGAAGCCATTTTGAAACCTTCTTCGTGTAGTATTAATTTCAGTTAATGCTTACATGTTTGATGTTCTTATGAGCTAGTTTTCCTTATTTGCATTGGTTTGTGAATATACAATTGTATTGTATAATGCCGAACATGCATGTTGATGCAAACAGGTAAGCATAATTTCTGCCACACTGAAATTAATACTACATGATGAAGGTTTCGAAACAGCCGTTACCCTAAGGATGTCATGTGGTTAAATAGATAGATATTCAACTCTCACCTCCTAACTTCTTTGGTTTACACATATGCATACATATACATGCATACATATACATGCACACATACATACACACATACATACACACACACAGATACACATTTATAACTGGGAAGATTTGATGAAGTATGTAGGAAGGTAAGTTTTCTGTGAAGATGGTGGTCTTACAAATTTTATATTTTATGTACTTCTCAAACAGCAGTGGCACCCACACTCACACTCGCAAATGACCAATAAATGTGTTTTGAAATAAAAGAATAAAAAAATGCAAGACTGTCTCACATTCTGGTGAAATTTTGTTGGCTTTCCAACTTTCCTGTTCGTAAGGGACAAGCCCGTCCGGTGAGTGTGATTCGACATTCTGGAGGTCAGTGTTCGGTTCATCAAGGTAGGGCTGGACATTCACGGTGCATAATTTACCTTGATAAGAAGTATAAAACAATAAGTATAACAATGACAATCATTAAAGCTAGGCAGCCATTTTAATCATTTTTTGTGACGTCATCATTAATAAGTGAAATATTTATAAAATATTATGTATCTACTCACCGTACCCTGTGTGTGTGTATGTGTGTGTGTGTGTGCGTGCATGTGTATGTGCGCGCGCGTGCGGATGTGTGTGTATGTGCATGTGTGTGTGTGCGTATGTGCATGTGTACATGTGTGTTTGCATGTGTGTGTGTGTGCGTGTGTGTGCGCCTATGAATGTATGTATATATATATATATATAT
>NC_068987.1:109556682-109557818 GCF_001194135.2 Octopus bimaculoides
TATATATATATATATATATATATATATATATATATATCTATATATATATATGTAAGTGTGAAAGCGCGTGGCTTAGTGGTAATGCTGTTGCACACACGATCTTAAGATCGTGATTTCGATTCCTGGACTGGAAATGTGGTTTGTTCTTGAGCAAAACACTTCATTTCACGTTGTTCCAGTCCATTCAGCTGGCAAAAGAACGAGTGACCCTGTGCCGGACCGGCGCCCCGACCAGGTGGGGAATATATATATGCCACTGAAACCGGGAAACCGGCCCCTGTGAGTCGATATATGACCCGGAAAGAAACTAATATATGTATGTACTACGTACGAATGCATACATGTATGTATCTATTTGACTGTTAGTCTACCTGTCTGCCTATCCGATTTACTATATACTCAAGCAAGACCGATGATTGACTACCAGGCCGCTGGTGATGATGCTACACACCATACTAGTCTTGTCTGTCGGGCATGTGGAAGAGAGTGTGATTCAGCAGGAGGACTTAAACGACACGCAAAGGTACATGGAGCCCAATTACAGCAACAGCCAGCTATTGCCAGTAAAGGTTTTGGATGCCAACTCTGTGCAAGACATTGTAGATCTTTGGCTGGGCTAAAAAGTCACATTCGATCACAGCACCGTTAAGTTAAGCTTCGTGCAATGGCCATACTCGATAACGAGGGGGCAGCCATCACCATCATGTATGTATGTATGTATGTATGCTGTTTTAGCTCAAGATTTCTTGCCAATAAAGAGCCGGTTTCTAACCTAGATCCGAGGCTCCTTCACTGGAATTTAAACATCAACAACAGATAATACAGTTCTATATTTAAGAGATGAGGAATTATTTACATTATTTACATTTGACGTAAAGAGAGGAATTGCTCAGTGCCTAAAACATCGAGCAAAGAATATAAGTAGCGATCGTACCCACCACGAAGAAATGATCAAGCTCAGTAACAATCTATTAAGAAACAACTACCCCAAGAACATACTATCTACTACAATTATGAAGAAAAGAGAGGATGAAACCAATAAACTGTCTACAGTCTGTCTACCCAATGTGAAAGGCCTCTCCGAAAAGATACAAAAGATATGCGGCCCATATGACATCAGGGCAGTATTCAAGAGC
>NC_068987.1:109558756-109563176 GCF_001194135.2 Octopus bimaculoides
GCCCAGACCGGGCGTTGTGAGTGTTTATTGAGCGAAAACACCTAAAGCTCCACGAGGCTCCGGCAGGGGATGGTGGCGAACCCTGCTGTACTCTTCCACCACAACTTTCTCTCACTCTTTCTTCCTGTTTCTGTTGTACCTGTAATTCAAAGGGTCAGCCTTGTCACACTGTGTCACACTGAATATCCCCGAGAACTACGTTAAGGGTACACGTGTCTGTGGAGTGCTCAGCCACTTGCACGTTAATTTCACGAGCAGGCTGTTCCATTGATCGGATCAACTGGAACCCTCGACGTCGTAAGCGACGGAGTGCCAACATGTATGTATGTATGTTTTATGTATGTATTCTCATGCATATAGCTACATATCTAGACATTATCATATATATCTAAGTAATAAACTTCTGGAAAGTCTTACAGAGTTTAACAGTTCCAGTGATGGATTGGATCTGTAGTCTTCGAATTGGCTTTCTCTTTGCTGGTTTTGAGAAGCCTAATTTCTCAAGATTGGTATTTAGGTAGTGTGTTACATATCCCAGGGTCCCAATAATTACAGGTATAAACCTGAACTTGTAATCTCGATAGAGTAACTGCAGATTTTTCAATAGTTCAGCATAGGTGTTCCCTTTTTCACTGATCTTCAGCTTTACGTTAACTTCTGCTGTGCTGCTAATTTCCACAACTCTGCACAGTTTCTCTATCCCATGTATCCTATGTACGTATGTATGTATGCAGTTTTATTTCAAGATTTCTTGTCAATAGAGAAAGAGACGGTTTATAACCTAGATCCATGGCTCCTTTATTGGAATTTCAACATCGACAACAGGGTATGTATGCATGTATGTATGTATGTATGTATGTAAGTATGTATGTATGCACGAATGTATTTATGTATGTATATATGTATGTATGTATGCCATTATGTAGTTGTATTTTTCAAGATTTTTCGCCAATAAAGAGCCGGTTTCTAACCTAGATCTAAGGCCCCTTCACTGGAATTTCAACATCAACAACACAGTATTTTTGTATGCATGTCTGTATATGTGCAGATATGTATATATGTATGTACGTACGTATGTACGCACGTATGCACGTACGTATGTATGTATGTACGTACGTACGTACGTACGTACGTATGTATGTATGTATGTATGTATGTATGTACGTACGTATGTATGTACGTACGTATGTATGTATGTACGTACGTACGTACGTACGTACGTATGTATGTATGTATGTATGTACGTATGTATGTACGTACGTATGTATGTATGTATGTACATACGTACGTACGTATGTATGTATGTACATACGTACGTACGTATGTATGTATGTATGTATGTATTACGTACGTACGTATGTATGTATGTATGTACGTATGTATATGCGTATGTATGTATGTATGTATGTATGTATGTATGTATGCACGTATGTATATGCGTATGTATGTACTTATGTCTGTCTGTCTGTATGTATGTCTGTCTGTCCGTATGTATGTACGATGGCCACGGGTGGAATAACTTTAATGCTAGATCGCCTCGACCAGGACAACATTTTATGAGTTTTCATGTAAATGGAGTTCCTTATATGTATGTCTTCATGTGTGAACGTGTTTGTTAATCTGTGTATGTGAATGTGTGCGAATGGTGTGTGTGTATGGTGGGGTGTTGGTGTGTGATGGGGTGTTGGTGTGTGTGTGTGTGTATGTGGTGGGGTGCTGGTGTGTGCGGTGGGGTGTTGGTGTGTGTGTGTGTGTGTATGTGGTGGGGTGTTGGGTGTGTGTGGTGGGGTGTTGGTGTGTGGTGTGGGGTGTGGGTGTAGATACTTACATTTGTGTTTGTAGAACGCCCAGCAGTAGGCAAGGAACTTGGTGAATAGGTTGATCGGCGGAGGCGATATAGACTGTTTGTTCATGTTTCTGATTAGTTTCGCCCGTCCAAACTTCCACTCTGTGTCTGACTGACTCTGGATACGTTGATATGTGTCCGACATCATAGCAATCAGTAAGTTTATTAAGACGATCAACGTGACCATCATATAAATACCGAAAATGGCGTCGACTAGTTTGTTGACCCAGCTTAGAGAGTTGGAGAGTAGCGGGAAGCTGTCGCGGTCGACGAGACCGAACAGCGAGAAGAAGAGAAATTCAAACATATCCATCACCGATATATTCGCGGAAAGATCTCTGTCGTAGACTGGTTGGTAAATGGCTACCAGGTGGAAGCTGAAACCAACCATGAAGAGAAGTAAAATCACAAGGAATTTGATCAAGTCTTTGATGAGATCGTGGATGATCACGCCCCAGGGACCAAATAAGTGATGGAAGGAGAAAAACTCTAGTAGCTGTACGAAACCAAGGAGCATGCCAAAAGCGAGGAACTGGTTCCTGATGTAGAGGTACACACGCAGATCTTCGCCGCTGTAGATGGAGAGGACGATGGCCAGCAAGTGTACGAGTAGTCCGATAGCGCAGACGACCAAGGTTATAATTCGGATCCAGCCAAGACCAGCCCTGTCGGCTGGGTTGGTGATTTCGGAGACTAGAAGACCAGACAACCAGGCTAGTAGAATCCACTCGTACCAGAAAGGGATGAGACTTGGAGATACCGAAATTGGTTTGATTGGTAACACGACTGTGATGGTGAAGAGTGCCAAGAGATAAAGATGAGATATGAGATAAGCCATAAATTTGATGATCGGGGTTTTGGCGTACCTTGACGAAAGTGAAAGGAAAAACAGAAAATAAATCATTAGTACGATTATAATCTTTCAGACTGTTACTGATTTCAAATTTTGGCACAAGGCCTACAATTTCGTGGGAGGAGGAAAGTCGATTATATCAACTCTAGTAATCAACTGGTACTTATTTTATCGCCCCCGGAAGGATGAAAGGCAAAGTCGATCTTGGTGAAATTTGAACTCAAAACATAAATACGGCCTAAATCCCGCTAAGAACTTTTTGCCGGTGTGCTAACGGATCTGCCAGCTCGCTGCCATCTTCCAGAGTGTTATTAACCTCCTCTCCAGAGATAAAATTTTTCCAATATTTACACGCACACAACGTTTCAAACGATTTGACCAGCGATCGTCATAAGGTTGTCTTATACATACATACGACTTTATACATACATACTGCTGTGCCTTAATAATATAAAGGATAAGAGTGTTACTGTGGAGGCGCAATGGCCCAGTGGTTAGGGCAGCGGACTCGCGGTCATAGGATCGCGGTTTCGATTCCCAGATCGGGCGTTGTGAGTGTTTATTGAGCGAAAACACCTAAAGCTCCACGAGGCTCCGGCAGGGGATGGCGGCGAACCCTGCTGTACTCTTTCACCACAACTTTCTCTCACTCTTACTTCTTGTTTCTGCTGTGCCTGTAATTTGAAGGGCCAGCCTTGTCACACTGTATCACGCTGAATGTCCCCGAGAACTACGTTAAGGGTACACGTGTCTGTGGAGTGCTCAGCCACTTGCACGTTAATTTCTCGAGCAGGCTGTTCCGTTGATCGGATCAACTGGAACCCTCGTCGTCGTAAGCGACGGAGTGCCGACAATGAGTGTTACTACCGTTATTAGTTTGGAAATAACAATTCCTTGTTGTTACCAAGTTCTGTACCATGTATGTATCTAGGAATTAAGACACCCGATGACGACCAGAGATCAAACCGATCAGAATGCCGTGTAGATGTGAATATTGAAAAATAAATTTCATCGCTAAAGATGACGTTAATAATCTGATAAATTCTAATTGCATCGAGAATGGCAAAGAAAAGATCTGTGAGAAACCTAGCTGTTTGATTAACCGGACGATTGATCAAACAAGCGATCAGTTAATTGGTTAAATAGTTAGTTACCTGACAAATAAAAAGTAAAGAAATGAAATAGAACCAGTGCGTGCAATCATTATTGGCATAATGACCGTCCCGAAATATAACAAAATTAACAACTAGCTCTAACGCTTAATAAATGGTTACTTACCTTTCTTTATCATGTTCATTCTCTTGTTTGCCTCGCATGCTTTTTTTTCACAATGATTAAGCTGACTTAAAAAGGGATGGGGGTGGGGGAACTGGCACTCCGTCGGTTACGACGACGAGGGTTCCAGTTGATCCGAACAACGGAACAGCATTCTCGTGAAGTTAATGCGTAAGTGGCTGAGCACTCCACAGACACACGTACCTTTACCATAATTCTGAGGGAGATTCAGCGTGACACAGAATGTGACGAGGCTGGCCCTTTTGAATTACAGGTACCACTCATTTTTGCCAGCTGAATAAACTGGAGTAATGTGGAATAAAGTGTCTTGCTTAAGGACACAACACGCTGCCGGGAATCGAACTCAGATGCTTACGATCGGGAGCCGAACACCCTAACAGCTCTCCTAACCCAATCGAAACAGATTTTATATACATCTATATCGA
>NC_068987.1:109563318-109572239 GCF_001194135.2 Octopus bimaculoides
GTGGGGTCGATGTAATCGACCGTCTGCTCCCTCAAAGATTACTGGTTATTGTGCCAAAATTTGAATTAAATACTATTATAAAGGCGGTGCTAAGGTGGCGAACTGGCAGAATCGCGAACATGCCGAGCGAAATGCTTAGTGGTATTTCGTCTGCCGTTACGTTCTGAGTTCAAATTCCGCCGAGGTCGACTTTGCCTTTCATCCTTTCGAGGTCGATTAAATTAAGTACCAGTTACACACTGGGGTCGATGTAATCGACTTAATCCATTTGTCTGTCCTTGTTTGTCCCTTCTATGTTTAGCCTCTTGTGGGCAATAAAGAAATAAGAATCGTTAGCACGCCGGAGAAAATGCTTCGCAGCATTTCGTCCGTTATTACGTACGTTCTGAGTTCAAATTCCGCCGAGGTTGACTTTGCCTTTCAGCTTTCGGGGTCGATAAAATAACTACCAATTGAGCACGGGGGTTGATGTAATCGACTTATACTTTTCCTGAAATTGCTGGCCTAGTGCCAAAAATTGAAACCATTATTATTCGGGCGATGAACTGGCAACACCGGGCAAATTTCTTGGCTGCATTTCTAATTTCTGAGTTCAAATACTGCCAAGGTCATCCTTGCTTTTCATCCTTTCGTGTTTGATGAAATAAATTCCAGTCGAGCCCTAGGAACGATGAAATCGATTGGCCCTTTCCCTCAAAATTTCAGGCCTTGTGATTATAAGAGAAAGAATTATCTTGCATCCTATATATTCCCACTTCATCACTTCGTCTTTATGCTGTCCTAATTAACTGTATGTAACTATACTCTACCGCAGCTCTCCCCATCTAATTTTGCCCCACGGACCGGTTGTTGTTGTTGTGTTGGCACTTCCGTCGCTTAACGACGACGTCGAGGGTTCCAGTTGACTCGATCAACGGAACAGCCTGCTCGTGAAATTAACGTGGAAGTGGCTGAACACTCCACAGACACGTGTACCCTTAACGTAGTTCTCGGGGAATATTCAGCGTGACACAGTGTGACAAGGCTGACCCTTTGAATTACA
Source organism: Octopus bimaculoides (assembly GCF_001194135.2). NCBI lineage: Eukaryota > Metazoa > Mollusca > Cephalopoda > Octopoda > Octopodidae > Octopus > Octopus bimaculoides. The sequence goes on from NC_068987.1 coordinate 109,564,361, forward strand.
GGCACAACAGAAACAGGAAGAAAGAGTGAGAGAAAGTTGTGGTGGAAGAGTACAGCAGGGTTCGCTACCATCCCCTGCCGGAGCCTCGTGGAGCTTTAGGTGTTTTCGTTCAATAAACACTCAGAACGCCCGGTTTGGGAATCGAAACTGCAATCCTAGTACCACGAGTCCGCTGCCCTAATCACTGGGCCATTGCGCTTCCACAACGGACCGGTTATATTCACATAATTTCTCCACAGACCTAGGGGATCATGCGCAGAACAAAACACGATAACGTACACAATAGATAATTTAATTATTACTCATATAATAGATAATTTAATTATTACTCATATAATACAGGTGTGGCTGTGTGGTAAGAAGCTTTATTCCCAACCGCATGGTTCTGGGTTCGGTCCTATTGCATGGCAATTTGGGTAAGTGTCTTCTGCTATAGTCTCGGGTCGACCAAAGCCTTGTGAGTGGATTTGGTAGACGGAAACTGAAAGAAGCCCGTCGTATATATGTGTATATGTATGTATATATATATATGCATGTTTGTCTTTGTGTTTATCGCTCACCACCGCTTGACAACCTGTGTTGGTGTGCTTACGTCTTTGTAATTTAGCGATTCGGCAAAGAAAAACAAAGACAAAAACAAAAAGAAAACAAAACCGATAGAATAAGTACCAGGTTTAAAAAAAATATATTAAGTACTGGGGTCGATTCGTTTGACTAAAATCCTTCAATGCAGTGCCCCAGCATGGCCGCAGTCAAAATGACTGACACAAGTAAAAGAAAAAAACGGATAAAAGATATAATGCCAAAAACACCCGGCAGACTGCGACAGTCAATAAAATAGATATAACATTGTCGTGGGGCCTCTGCCTTACATCACCGTACCAAGCCATTCCGGGATCACAGCAATGTTTAAATCAGTGATTCACAAACATTTTTTTCTTATGAACCCCTTTGACACCTATTTTTTCTCGGGTGAACTCTCATAGCCATTCGGTGTTTTAAAAAGGTCCTATCGTATTTTTATAATTAAATTACGAATTATATATATATAAAATAAACTAGGAATTGTATTAAAAAAAATGCTAAAATGTTTTGTGTGTTGTAGAAGTACGATGAATTTAATGCATATAAATTTTAACAACAAAATCTTCTATGGACCCCTAAGGGTCATGTGGACTCCTGTTTAGAATTTCTTATTAAAAAAAAAAGGATTATTATAACTTACCTGTGATTAAGAGGTAAAGAGAGTATTAGCCAGACTGGAGGCAGAAGTAGACAGATCAGGAATAATAAAAATATCTGAGCACTTGACCACTCCAAGCTGCCCATCCAGATGTGAGACAGATGTTGTTGTACGGTTGGATGGGCCACCACAGCCTGCAACAGAGAGGCGCAGTTTCAGATGAGATTGCTTTGTCAATAATAAACAGTTGATATGGAAAATGATGATAAGGTGAATTGTAGGTAAACGCGCGCGTGTATTTGAGAGTCTGTGTATGTTATGTATGTGTATGTGTGTACATTCATTAGAATCTGAATCTGTTGATCAAAACACTCACATTAAGTATGTGACATTAATATTGTTTATGGTATTAAAGTTGCTTCTGACTCAAAATTTTATATTATTTATTTTTAGCACTATTACACATCAGTGGATAGATTTTAAGGCTAATTGCATATATTCCTCAGACCAGAGATTTGAATTCGTTTGGACGGTGGCTCGAGTATACGGTACTGACGAACTGAAATGACAGCAAAATATCTATAACCACCATTCTCGTTCACCTACAAGGCAAACAGTTTCGGTTGGCTTTGAGATAGTCTCTTTTAAAACTCGATGTCTTAAAGGCACTTTCCTTTTAAGAAATTCCGCTGCCAATAAGCGTTAAAACAAAACATAACTTACCTGTGATTAAGAGGTAAAAATGTAGCATCAGTAATGCTTGTAGGAGTGGATGTGTGGTAAGTAGCTTGCTTACCAACCACATGGTTCCGGGTTCAGTCCCACAGCGTGACATCTTGGGCAAGTGTCTTCTACTATAGCCTCGGGCCGACCAAAGCCTTGTGAGTGGATGTGGTAGACGGAAACTGAAAGAAGCCCGTCGTATATATGTATATATATATATATATATATATGTATGCGCGTGTGTGCATATTGTGTGAACATGTCAATATAGATGCGCGCTGAAGGCCGAATAAAAAAATGGGTGGGTTATGTGCGTGTGAATATGGACACTGACTCATCAGTGGTATGTAATTAGTCAGAGGTCATACAGTTTCGAAATATCTTTAAAATAATTGAATAATAATGATAATGATAATAATAATAATAATAAAAGAAATGGAGAAACTTTCAAAATACAAAGACCTGGAAATAGAGGTAACTCGAATGTGGAATCTAAAAACAGAAACAATTCCTATCATAGTAGGCGCCATAGGTATAATAGAAAAATATTCAGACAAATGCATAACAAAAACATCAGGACTTACAAATATATATAACATACAGAAAATTGCACTACTGGGCACTGCACACATCCTACGCAAAACACTTTCAATACAGTAACCATAAGAACATCACAGCAAACCAAAGCACATACCCAAGGCACACAGAGCTGCGCTCGGTAGTGAAGTGAAAGCACATTATAAAAATAAAACTACTGAATAATAATAATAATAATAATATTCCAGACAGGTAAGGTGTTAGAGCACCGAAGGCCGGATATAGTAACCTTTAGGAAGGACAAACAAGAGTGCCTAATAATCGATGTGGCAGTGCCAGGAGATCAATATATCATCATGAAAGAAAGAGAAAAGGTTGATAAATATGGAGACCTGAGAATTGAGATCGCTAAGATGTGGTAGCTACGAAAGTCGAACATAAAGGTTGTGTGTATTGTCATCGGAGCATTGGGTTCAATACCACCCAATCTGAAAACCTTAGAAATATCCTACAATCTAGGCGTATTGCAAAAGTCGGTATTACTTGGAGCTGCACGCATATTGCGTGAAGTACTGTCTGTCTGAGGTCCTTGTTGTGATTTGACAAACAGTACAAAACCCGGTAGACACAATATCTTCAATCAACAACCTCACTATATTGTATACTGTACGATGTCTATAATAATAATAATAATAATAATAATAATAATAATGATAATAAATGCCCTGATGCAGTACCAGACAGTGGTTCTCATGGCTTCTTATCCTAACTGATTGGAAGTGTTATCATGTACGTTGTTTTGTCTTGGTATAAAAGATGGGCTACAGCAAATATTCTGCTCAATACCACAGATTTGCTTGTCAGTTGCTTGATCTTAACCAGTTGAGCATGTCCTTTAGTGGCTGACGATATGTGCATCTTTGATCATGAGCAGAAGTAGTGGTGGAGCATCAGAGCCATGTTTTGAGAGGATTTCTTTGAGGTTTGAATAATTCGCCTCTGGAAACATGGGTGTTTCGTTCATCCTCCTTAAACAAACCTTATTCAGGGACCCTTTGAGTGGGATAGGCTATTCGACCTGAAGAAAATTCTAACTGGGCCCCACCTGCGAGGTCATGCACTGTTTATCTTGATATGAGACTACTATGTCGCGCACATATGGTTGTGATGCATGTGCCTGGTGTACCCTTATCAGACGGGTAGTCATGATGGGTATTCTGGGCTTCGTATATTTTACCCCAGTGTCACTTTGATGGCATGCATGGCTCTCTCATTCAATAATAAATAAATAATGATAATAATAATAATAATGATAATAATAATATCAACAACAATAACAACAATGATTGTTGTTGTTGTTGTTGCTGCTGTCATTGCTGTTGTTGTTAGGGCGGCAGAAACGTTAGCTTGCCGGCGAGCTGGCAGAAACGTTAGCACGCCGGACGAAATGCTTAGCGGTATTTCGTCTGCCACTATGTTCTGAGTTCAAATTCCACCGAGGTCGACTTTGCCTTTCATCCTTTCGGGGTCGATTAAATAAGTACCAGTTACGCACTGGGGTCGATATAATCGGCTTAATCCGTTTGTCTGTCCTTGTTTGTCCCCTCTGTGTGTAGCCCCTTGTGGGCAGTAAAGAAATAAGAAATAAGAAACGTTAGCATGCCGGACAAAATGCTTAGTGGTTTTTCGTCCGTCTCTACGTTAAGACTTCAAATTCTACCGACATCGACTTTGTCTTTCGTCCTTCGGGGTCAATAAAATTTGTACAGTGTCACTTTGATGGCATGCACTGCTCTCTTATATAATAATAATAATAATAATAATAATAATAATAATATGACTAAAACAATACCTATTGTCATAGGTGCCCTGGGAATGGCAGCGAAACGGGCTGATTACTGCCTAGCTCAGATACCAGGAAACCCCAAAATGGCTGAAGTTCAAAAGATAGTGCTCATGGGAACTGCCCATATCCTACGTAAAAAAAAGTCTATGTGATCTCAAATTTTAAAACAAACACAATTTTCTTATGGTTTCTTAAACATTCTCTAGAACAATACTACTTACAAAACCAAATATATGGTACCCTAGGCATAACACCTACATGAACTTCTAACTTGTTGTCTCTTGAGGTCTCTGGGTGAGACTTGGATCCAACTTGTACAAATGCAAAGCAAAAGTATCATAATAACAAAAATAATAACAACAATAATAATAAAACGAAAATCTGTTCTCACCTTCTGTTCGTTTTCTATGAGGAAGTCCAAAAACTGTGTGTTGTTCTGGTCCACCGACCTGAGAAGAGGTTCGGAATTATAAAGACTGGACGAAATGGTCATGATGTTGGTGGCCATTTCTTCACAGTAGTCGGCTGCTAGTTCAAGATCTTTAGAACGTTCTTTCTCTTTGGAAGCAATCGTCCGGAAGTTGCGACATAGCTTCACTGCTGCCTCCAGCGGAGCCTTGCAGATGAGAACGAAATCTTGGATACACTTGTTGTGGTTCAGTTTCCCACACACCATTAAATCGAATACAAACTGTTGGAAAAGATATTTTTAGTTAAGTTAGAACCATCATCGTTTCGTTGAAATAACTTTTATTTCATTTCTTTTTTTTTTTTTTATTCATCTCTCACGGTGGCAGAATCGCTGCAACGTCGGACAAAATGCCCTGCGGTATTTGTTCCGGCTCTTTCATTCTGAGTTCAAATCCTGCCAAGGTCAACTTTGCTTTTCAATCTCACCAGGATCGATAAAATAAAATGTCAGTCAAAGCGTAGGAGCGGCTGTGTGGTAACAAGCATGCTTCTTAACCTCATGGTTCCGAGTTCAGTCCCACTGCGTGACACCTTGGGCAAGAGTCTTCTACTATAGCCTCAGACCGACCAAAGCCTTGTGAGTAGATTTGGTAATATATTTATGTGTGTGTGTGTGTATGTGTGTGTGTCTGTGTTTGTCCGCCACCCCACTTTACAACCAGTGTTAATGTGTTTACGTCCTCGTAGCTTAGCGGTTCGTCAAATGAAACTGATAGAATAAGTACCAGGTTTAAAAACAAAAAAGAAATGGGTACTGGGGTCGATTCATTCGATTAAAATTTCATCAAGGCGGTGCCCCAGCATGGCCGCAGTCTGGTGAGCGGAAGAAATAAAAAAACAAAAAATTGGAATTGATGGCCTTTTACTTGTTTCATTCATTGCACTGTGGCCGTAGTGGGGTACCACCCTAATACTTATTTTTAAGTCTGGGACTTGTATTAGTCTCGTTTGCCGAACGGCTAAGTAATGGGACGTATACTATTGGTTTCAAATTTTGGTATAGGGCTTGAAAGTTTTGGGGAAGGGTAAGTGGATTACATCGACCCAAGTGCTCAACTAGTACTTATTTTATAGAGCCTGAAAGGATGAAAGGTAAAGTCGACCTCGGCGGAATTTGAACTCAAAACGTGAAGACAAACGAAATGCCGTTAAGCATTTTGACCGGCATGCTAACGTTTCTTATTTCTTTATTGCCCACAAGGGGCTAAACATAGAGGGGATATACAAGGACAGACAAAGGAATTAAGTCGATTACATCGACCCCAGTGCGTAACTGGTACTTAATTTATCGACCTCGAAGGGATGAAAGGCAAAGTCGACCTGGGTGGAATTTGAACTCAGAATGTAACGGCAAATGAAATACCGCTCAGCACTTCGCCCGATGCGCTAACCATTCTGCCAGCTGGCCAACTTGCACGGACATATAGTATTCTCTTCTACTCTAGGCACAAGGCCCGAAATTTTTTGGTGGGGAGCCAGTCGATTAGATCGACCCAGTACGCAACTGGTACCTAATTTATCGACCTCGAAAGGCGAAGTTGACCTCGGTGGAATTTGAACTCAGAACGTAAAGACAGACGAAATACTGCCCAGCATTTCGTTCGGCGTGCTAACGTTTCTGTCAGCTCTCCGCTTTGCACAGAACACATGAGATTGAAAATAAAATACTTTTAACAAATTTTGACTTCAAAAAATCCTTGGCACGCTGCTAATCAAAACAGTTTTTACATATTAGGTTGAAAAAAACAAAAAAACTGATAAGTGATAATTTGGCTGGTAAAATATTTAATGTGATTTCGAAAGAAAAATAATCTGTTATAAATTTGTTGATAGGCTATTTCGTTAAGCTAAATGTTAAAAAGTATTTGTATATATAACAGCAACCAAAAAAACAAAAGAAAGCTAAAGAGTCTTGTTTATCGAAGCACTGCAACATTTTTTTGCTTATTTTCGGTTTTTCTGATTTTTTCCAGTTCTTCCATTGCTATGTGTTATCGTCGTTTAACTCAGGTTAATCTAATCTTCACACCCAGCAGACATAGGACCAAAGGTTTTGCATCACCGTTTTATTTCATTTCTTTTTGTATATGTTTTAGGGATTTCGTGTAACATAAATATTGTCATATTGTTGTATTTTGGGACGGTCATTTTTGCCAAATAAACACACGCACTGTTATATTCGTTCTTCACTCGTTTATTACTGTTCTTATTCTAACTCATATCCATTGTCCGGAAATCTTTCGTCACACATCTGTGACCTCCTCAGCAACACTTTCCGCTTTCGTGTGTGTTTTTGCTCTGTTTATTCCATTCTCATAGAAAAATTGGCAAATTTATTTGGCAAAAACAATAAGAATAAAAAAAATAAAAAATGACCATCCCGAAATACAACAATATCTGTTTCAACACACAACCTTACATGAGGAATCTTGCAAAAAAAATTCATAGACTTATTTTCTAATATGTTCTTTCCATTTTTCTTTAAACTGTTGGATGTGATTCGAAGGAAATTTAGTTGCTATTTCTAGTAGATTTAGAGACTACGCAAACGCTCCCGCCTTGTACTGCACTAACTTTTCGTTGCTGCCTGTTGTTCCTGTTAATCTCTAATCTTTTGGCTGTTTCAGTCGTTCGACTGTGGCCATGCTGGGGCAAATCGATCCGAGTACTTATATTTCCTTTTCTTTTTCAGTCTGGCACATATTCTATCGGTGTCTTACCGAACTGCGAAGTTATGGGGGCGTAAAGAAACCAACACCGGTTGTCATGCGGTGGACAGAGACAAAAACACAGACATATACATATACATACAAACATATATGCATATGTATGTATGTATATGTGTGTGTGTATGCATATGTACATATCAGTCCCACTGCGTGGCACCTTGGGCAAGTGTCTTCTACTATAGCCTCGGGCCGACCAAAGCCTTGTGAGTGGATTTGGTAGACGGAAACTGAAAGAAGCCCGTCGTGTATATATATATATATATATATATATACAATCACTTTTGAAATCCGTGTTGCTTATTATTTGATTTTAATCACCCATCCTTTTGGGATGTGAAATTCGGGTGCCTTCGCATAAGTACCATATTCAAGCCTTGAATCTATATATAT
>NC_068987.1:109573404-109578737 GCF_001194135.2 Octopus bimaculoides
ATATATATAAAAATACAGAGATACGCACATACAAAGAGATTATTTGTTGAATTACACTGCTAGTGTATGTAATAATAGAAAAAACATGAAGCATTATTGATTTCAGATGAATACCCAGTTGGATATGGTAAATACAAGAATATGTTATTTATATAAAACATATTTGTTTGAAATCAGGAAAAAAAAAAAGACCATACTCTGAAACAATGGGCGGTAGCGCTATGTAGGGTGTGAAATGACATAGATGTCATTTACTGTGGCGTGGAGGCTGGGGGGCTCGGATGACACTTAAGGACACGTTTAGTGAGACTTTAGGCGCCATCCATCGGGAGATCTTGTTTTAAATTAAGTGAGATCTCGTGTCTTCTTAATATAGAATTATGTGGGACGTTTGACGCCGTCTACCGAGATAGTAGTTTGTAGATTAACAGGCAACTGGTGTCATCTTAAATTAGGGTAAAACATGATGTGTTGTATCCGCTTAGATAATCAAGGCACCATAAGAAGGGTACAAGTGCCGAGTGTAGGATATTTCATTACGCTGGAGATCATCATCGTTTTCTACTTAATCAAACAAAGATTATTTGAAGTTTAACCCCAGAACTAAAAGAGCCGACGAAGCACTTCCACTGTGTTGTATTGGTGAAATGCATCGTCTCATGACACCTTTTTTTTTTAACCAGTTGGTCTTCCATATTCTTTTCTATTCTAGGCACAAAGCCTGAAATTTTTTGGGAGTGGGGCAGTCGATTAGATCGACCCCAGTACGTAACTGGTACTGAATTTATCGACACCGAAAGGATGAAAGGCAAAGTTGACCTCGGCGGAATTTGAACTCAGAACGTAAAGATAGACGAAATACTGCTAAGCGTTTCGCCCGGCGTTGCTAACGTTTCTGCCAGTTCGTCGCCTTGCTGGTCTTCCATATTAAAAATGAAATGCCTCTGTTAGAGGCGCAGGATGGCGGCACATTGGCAGAATCGTTACAGCGTCAGATTTGCGGTATTTCCGCTCTTTAAGTCCTGCGTTCAAGTCACACTGAGGTCATCTTTGCCTTTTATATTTTTGGGTTTGATAAAATAAAGTTCCAGTCAGTGTGGTGGCTCAGTGGAATTGTTAAACCACAGGACAAAATACTTTGTTATAGTTACACTGGCTCTTTACGTTCTGAGTTCAAGCCCCGCCGAAGTCGGGTTTTATATATTGTCTTTTCTTCTTCCGGAAGTGATATAGTACCAGTCAAGGGAATGGTTTGGTGGAATTGTTAGCACATTGGACAAAATACTTTGCAGTATTTATACTGACTCTTTACGTTCCGAGTTCAAATCTCGCCGAAGTCAATTATTTTTATTCATCCTTCTGGGGGTCGTTAAAATAAAGTTCTAGCCCAGGACAGAGAGGTGGCAGAATTGTTAGACCGTTGGCCAAAATACTTTACGATATTTGTTCCGGTTTTTTATGTCCAGAGTGTCCAAGCAGGTGTGACGAATTTGCATGTAGCTTGTCGACAAGATGGCGTCTTGTAAAAAGAATTCAGGAAATAAAAGAGAAAAACCTGAAGCAAGGTAATGGAAAACTACCTGTGTACTCGACCACAAAAGTTCATTAACAAGTGCATATCACTTGTTAAGGAATTTACCGGGAATCGTCTACTGACTTGATGTAGAGAATAGGGACGGATAACATAGCTAACGATACAGGTGCAGGAGTAGCTGTTTGGTAAGAAGCGTGCTTCCCAACCACATGGTTCCGGGTTCAGTCCCACTGCGTGGTACCTTGTGTAAATGTCTTCTACTATAGCTTCGGAACGACCAAAGCCTTGTGAGTGGATTTGGTAGACACAAACTGAAAGAATCCCGTCGTGTGTGTGTGTGTGTGTGTGTATTTGTGATCCGATAGAATAAGTACCAGGCTTACAAAGAATTAGTCCTGGGGTCGATTTGTTCGACTAAAGGCGGTGCTCCAGCATGGCCGCAGTCAAATGACTGAAACAAAAAAAAAGGATAAAAGAATATTGTAGAGAATCGAGGGACGTCTTTTGCCACTTGCATTTCATTTGCCTCAGTCATTGGACTGCGACCAGGCTGGAGCTCAACCGTGAAGGGTTTCTAGTCGAACAAATCGCCCCCTACCACCTGCTACTTATATTTAAAGTTTGGTACTTATTCTATCGATCTCTTTTGCCGTTAGCTAGGTTACGAGGGTGTAAACAAGTCAACTCCTGTTGTCAAGCGGTATAAGACACACACACGCACGCACGCACGCACACACACACACACACACACACACACACACACACAGAAAGAACAGAAACATATACTCGCGCACACACACAGAGAAAGAATAGGAACACATACGCACACATACACACACACACACACACATAAAGAACACAAACATACTCACGTACACATACACACATACACATACACACATGCAAAATACATAAACACATACATGCGCGCGCATACACACACACGCGCACAAAGAACACAAACACATTCTCTCTGTCTCCTAAACACACGCACACACATACATACACACGGAACAGAAACTTACGCACACATACACACACACAAAGAACCTAAAACACATACTCACGCATACACATTCAAAGAACACAAACAGTCTCATACGCCACACGCACACACAAACATAAAGAACACAAACACATACTCACACACACACACACACATTTTCGACAGGCATCTAACGCTTGCGTTTACCAAATTCACCATACAAATTGGTCGGTTCTCTGCTATAGCAGAAAACGCTTGCCCAAGGTGACGCGAGGTGGGATTGAACGAGGAAGTACGTGGTAGCAAAGCTAGGTTCTTAACCACAGAGCCATATCTGCACCCGTAAGACATTCCTATGCCTATATACTGTAGAATATCATGTCGGTGCCCAATCGACTGGATGGATTTTCTTCGAGTTGAAATGGCAGACGAAATAAAACAAGGGCAAGGAAAACTTACCTTTTTGTCCTCCATCAAGTGATACGTGTCAAGATCCTTCTTCATAAGGAAATGAAGAATGTCTGTGTGACTGGAAGCAGAGGCATAACAGATTGGTAATTTGCCGTCGTGACAGGTCACATTCGTACTGGCACCGCTTTCTACCAATAGTTTGGCAACGTTCAGGTAACCATACTTACTGGCGTAGTGTAGTGCCGTACAGCCATTCTGCAGAGAAGCACGGACAGAAAAGAAAAAACACATAATTTGATTATGAGATATTAGAAGAAGAAGAAGAAGAAGAAGAAGAAGAAGAAGAAGGAGGAGGAGGAGGAGGAGGAGGAGAAGAAGAAGAAGGAGGAGGAGAAGAAGAAGGAGGGGGAGGAGTAGAAGAAGAAGAAGAGGAGTAGAAGAAGGAGGAGGAGGAGGAGAAAAAGAAGAAGCAGGGGAGGAGGAGAAAAAGGAGAAGGAGAAGAAGAAGAAGAAGAAGAAGAAGGAGGAGGAGAAGAAGGAGGAGGAGAAGAAGGAAGAAGCAGGGGAGGAGGAGAAAAAGAAGGAGAAGAAGAAGTGGAGGAGAAGAATGAGGAGAAGGGGAGGAGGAGGAGAAGAAGGAGGAGGAGTGTGGTACTTATTCAATTGGATGATTTCGGCGAACTGCTAAGTTGGACGTAACAAAACAAACACCGGTTGTCAAGATAAACACAGATAAACACATACAGATAAACACATACAGATAAACACATACAGAAACATACGCTAACACACACACACACACACACACTCACAGACACATATATGCGAAAGGCTTCTACACAGTTTCGTCTACCAAATTCACTCACAACGCATTAATCTTCCCGAGAAGACAGTTGCCCAAGGTGCCGCCGTAAAGTGGGACTGATACCAAAACGATGTGGTTGCAAAGCAAGCGTCTTAACTATATGGCTATGCCTGCGCTCGGTTGTGGAAAAGGTTCTGTTAAAAATTCTTGGAATTCAATCTCAACCACCAGACTTAAATGCAATTTTCGCTTCGTAATAAACTCAGAACGTAAAGCCGGACGAAATGTCGCTAAGCATTTCGTCCGGCGTGCAAGAAATTGTGCCAGCTCCTCGCCTTTTATTACCAGAATATCTTTTTCTACTCTAGGTACAAGGCCCGAAATTCTGGGGGAGGGGCCAGTCGATTAGATCGACTCCAGTACGCAACTGGTGCCTAATTTATCGACCGCGACCTCAGCGGAATTTGAACTCAGAACGTAAAGACAGACGAAATACAGCTAAGCATTTCGCCCGGCGTGCTAACGTTTCTTATTTCTTTATTGCCCACAAGGGGCTAAACATAGAGGGGACAAACAAGGACAGACAAAGGGGTCAAGTCGATTACATCGACCCCCCCAGTGCGCGCTAATGTTTCTGCCAGCTCGCCGCCTTCTGCTGCAAGAATATCCAGAAAGGAAACACAACCCGTCTCAGTCGTTCAAAAGCAGGAGCAGCAATAAACGTTTAAGTGTTTTCTCGATTAAAAGATGGAGAAGGACAGACATGGATGATTGGCGAGTATTCTTGCTGCCTTTATTGTAAATAGATTCATCAGTGCGTATGTGCGTGTGTGTGTATGTGTGAGTGTGTGTGTGTATGTGTACTTGTATCGATGGAATGTGGATTTATATATATATATATGTATACAGATATGCATGTGTGTGTACACACATACACACACACACACACACACACACATATATATATATATATAGATAGATAGATATACACACACATATATACACGCGCATATACATAAACACACATACATTCGTACACGCTCATACAACACACATACTTATAGAGGATACAACACATTCATCGAAAAGGTTCTACTCGACATGAATCAGAAACGTCAAAAGTCATATTCGTAGAGAAACATAGAAACACATCGAAACTTAATTGGCGTCTAATGTTTTTTTAAACTTATTGTAATTTTGAAGTAACAACAAAATATTCTTAAATGAAATATATATCTAATTCATTCCTGGTTATCTATCATTTTATGAGAAAATTGCGTGTACCGGTATATCTTTTCTAAAGAACCCTAACGATTACGCGGCATGAAAGCTTATATTTTATGGTTATCACAAATGACTTCGTTAACCTAATGTCAAGCTGCACCGATTATATATAATCTATAAATTCTCATTTCTTAATTTTATGGCTTCGAAACATTATGGCAGTTGATCTTAGAATCAGTAAACTATAGCATTATTATTTGATATTGTTTATCTAAGTCTTTGAAAAAATATTAAAAATTCGGTGAATAATCTGCCTTTTCATTGACATTTACACGATCAATGCGTTTTCGACCACTGGTTATATATATATATAT